>NC_084746.1:22353170-22623170 GCF_033978785.1 Entelurus aequoreus
ACTTTACTAATCTAACCCGGCCGTATTGGCATGTGTTGCAATGTTAAGATTTCATCATTGATATATAAACTATCAGACTGCGTGGTCGGTAGTAGTGGGTTTCAGTAGGCCTTTAAGTCATCACTTAAATGTTGGTGTTGGACTGAACATGTAGTCTCTTCTCAAGGATAGGGCTATCACTTTTGCATTCCAAAGTCCCAATTAGGGCCTATTTCCTACGAGAAGTGATCCAATCCACCTGCGAATATCAAACTAAGGTCCTTATCTTATGTGCTCAAACTGAAATACCACTAATTAAACTTCGTTTGCTTTCTCCAAGGTGAATATAAACATTCACCGTATACAAAACATAATGAGTTAATTAATTCACTTCAAGACAAAGTGGAAAATATCCAATAACACCAAACATGAGTAATACGTATTTGATCATCAGTGTCATAAATTTTTTTCCCCCTTAAAGGCCTACTGAAACCCACTACTACCGACCACGCAGTCTGATAGTTTATATATCAATGATGAAATCTTAACATTGCAACACATGCCAATACGACTGGGTTAACTTATAAAGTGCAATCTTAACTTTCCCGGGAAACTTCCGGCTGAAAACGTCTATGTACGATGACGTTTGCGCGTGACATCAATGGTTGGAGGAGACATTTTGGAATAGCACGGTCGCCAGCTTAAATCGTCTGTTTTCATCGCTAAATTCCACAGTATTCTGGACATCTGTGTTGGTGAATCTTTTGCAATTTGTTTAATGAACAATGGAGACTGCAAAGAAGAAAGCTGTAGGTGGGATCAGTGTATTAGCAGCTGGCTACAGCAACACAACCAGGAGGACTTTGAGTTGGATAGCAGACGCGCTACCGTGAGTACAGCTTTGGCTTCCAAACATTTGATCACTTGCCCGTACGTGCGTGGCGCTATGTGCATGTCACGTACGTAACTTTGGGGAAATATATGTTTGTTGCCGACTCTGATGGCGGCCGGGGTGTCGTCGAAAGCTACAACGCCCGCCGTTGCGCCGCTGTCCTCACCTTGACTTCCTCCGACTCCGGGCCGCCGACCGCATCGATGATTGGGTGAAGTCCTTCGTCGCACCGTCGATCGCTGGAACGCAGGTGAGCATGGGTTGTGATGAGCAGATGAGAGCTGGCGTAGGTGGATAGCTAATGTTTTTATCATAGCTCTGTCGAGGTCCCGTAGCTATGTTAGCTTCAATGGCGTCGTTAGCAACAGCATTGCTAGGCTTCGCCAGGCGGTACAGCATTAACCGTGTATTTACAGGTCCAGTGTTTAATAGTAATAGTAGTATTGTTGATCTTCTGTCTATCCTTCCAGTCAGGGGCTTATTTCGTCTGTTTCTATATGCAGTTAAGCACGATGCTATCATGTTAACTCCGTGGCTAAAGTGCTTCGCCGATGTATTGTCGTGGAGATAAAAGTCACTGTGAATGTCCATTTCGCGTTCTCGACTCTCATTTTCAAGAGGATATAGTATCCGAGGTGGTTTAAAATACAAATCCGTGATCCACAATAGAAAAAGGAGAAAGTGTGGAATCCAATGAACCCTTGTACCTAAGTTACGGTCAGAGCGAAAAAAGATACGTCCTGCACTGCACTCTAGTCCTTCACTCTTACGTTCCTCATCCACAAATCTTTCATCCTGGCTCAAATTAATGGGGTAATCGTCGCTTTCTCGGTCCGAATCGCTCTCGCTGCTGGTGTAAACATTGTGCAAATGTGAGGAGCCCTTCAACCTGTGACGTCACGCTACTTCCGGTACAGGCAAGGCTTTTTTATCAGCGACCAAAACTTATCGTCGATGATTTCTGCTAAATCCTTTCAGCAAAAATATGGCAATATCGCGAAATGATCAAGTATGACACATAGAATGGATCTGCTATCCCCGTTTAAATAAGAAAATTTCATTTCAGTAGGCCTTTAAGAACCTGAGTATCAGATGAGATGCATGCATTACACTTATAAGCCACATGAGGGCAGTAATGACCTTCTTTCAGGAGCCTCGTTGACATTGGTTGCTCGGCCTCATGAACAGGAGGCTTCAAACGGTCTACCGTGACCCAGCTTCAAAGTTCAAACAAGATACCATTTCAAGAGGACTCCTCTAAAAATATTGTGAAAGAGCAATGTAAGTTCTATGGGTGCCACATGTTAAAGTTCAGTAACACTTTTCTATATTTCTCGCATTTAACACAATTCTCACATTTAGCTAAATTTCCTCACATTTAAGTTTAAATTAAATGTTGACTAAGTATATTTAAATTTTAAATGTAAATGTTAAATGCAAACCTAAATTTTAAATATTAATTGTAAATGTAAGCATTAAATGGTAAATCTAAACCTAAATGTTAAATGTAAGCGCTAAATCTCTCACCAAGTGTAAGGATGTATATTTATAGAATGTCAATATTCCACCAATCCGAGGCATCTCAGCCATATAGATCTATATTTAACATATACTGTAGATTTATATTTGTGATTTAGGTTTAGATTTAGATTTAACATAAGGATATATTTAGAGTCAACATTTAATTTAAACTCGAATATGAATAAAATTAGCTAAATCTGAGAAAAGTGTGACTGAACTTTTACATTCGGCACCCCATAGTAGATCGCATCATCAGCGCATTTGTGCGTCTGGAATCACTAAAACGCAAGAAAATGCACAATAAAAGATGCATTTTCACGTAGGAGGTATATTATACTAAAATATTTCCAAAATAAAAAAGCTAAAAATATTTTGTTGTTGTTGTCCTGTCCAGTTACTCAGGCAAATCCTATTGTTGATGTAGATGCACATACACTATATTGCCAAAAGTATTTGGCCACCCATCCAAATGATCAGAATCAGGTGTCCTAATCACTTGGCCCAGCCACAGGTGTATAAAATCAAGCACTGAGGCATGGAGACTGTTTCTACAAACATTTGTGAAAGAATGGGCCACGCTCAGGAGCTCAGTGATTTCCAGCATAGGATGCCACCTGTGCAACAAATCCAGTCGTGAAATTTCTTCGCTCTTAAATATTCCAAAGTCAACTGTCGGCTTTATTATAAGAAAATGGAAGAGTTTGGGAACAACAGCAACTCAGCCGCAAAGTGGTAGGCCACGTAAACTGACAGAGGGGTCAGTGGATGTTGAAGCGCATAGTGCAAAGAGGTCGCCGACTTTCTGCACAGTCAGTTGCTACAGAGCTCCAAACTTCATGTGACCTTCCGATTAGCCCACGTACAGTACGCAGAGAGCTTCATGGAATGGGTTTCCATGGCCAAGCAGCTGCATCTGAACCATATCACCAAGTCCAATGCAAAGCGTGGGATGCAGTGGTGTAAAGCACGTCACCACTGGACTCTAGAGCAGTGGAGACGCCTTCTCTGGACTCTGATGAATCTCGCTTTTCCATCTGGTAATCTGATGGACGAGTCTGGGTTTGGAGGTTGCCAGGAGAACGGTACATTTCGAACTGCATTGTGCCGAGGGTGATATTTGGTGGAGGAGGAATTATGGTGTGGGGTTGTTTTTCCAAAGTTGGGTTTGGCCCCTTAATTCCAGTGAAAGGAACTTTGAATGCTCCAGGATACCAAAACATTTGGGACAATTCCATGCTCCCAACCTTGTGGGAACAGTTTGGAGTGGGCCCCTTCCTCTTCCAACATGACTGTGCACCTGTGCACAAAGCAAGGTCCATAAAGACATGGATGACAGAGTCTGGTGTGGATGCACTTGACTGGCCTGCACAGAGTCCTGACCTGAACAACAACTTTGGGATAAATTAGAGCCAGGCCTTCTCGACCAACATCAGCGTGTGACCTCACCAATAATGAATAATAATAATTTACCTCTATTATCAACAATACAATTGTTTCAAATGCAACAATACATATATTTAATGATAACTTGAATTACAAAAGAAGGCAGATAATGGAGGGGAAGAAAGAGAAGCGAACTGTATTAACCTTGTAGATCCTTATAGTAACAATAGTTTAAGCTTTGTCAGCGTGCCATGTGATACCCAGTTTCCCCTAGGGGAATAATGTTAATATATGTTTAATAAAACGTGATTATGTGCATGAGTGTATGTATGTATATCTGCGGCCCCCTCCAAGGTTTCTCATTGTAGCCCATTGGCTTGAGTCTTTCCTTGCCCTGATGTGGGATCTAAGCCGAGGATGTTGTTGTGGCCTGTGCAGCCCTTTGAGACACTCGTGATTTAGGGCTATATAGATCAACTTTGATTGATTGATGTTTGTACAGTGAATGTGCGTGTGGATGTACGAACTTTGAGTGTGTAGGTATGTACTGTATTTGTGTATGTATGTGGGAGCGTAGGTACATATGTGTCCGCGTATATATGTATGAACATACTTGCCAACCCTCCCGTTTTTAGCGGGAGACTCCCGGTATTCAGCGCCTCTCCCGATAACCTCCCGGCAGAAATTTTCTCCCGACAAACTCCCGGTATTCAGCCGGAGCTGGAGGCCACGCCCCCTCCAGCTCAATGCGGACCTGAGTGGAGACAGCCTGTTCTCACGTCCGCTTTCCCACAATATAAACAGCTTGCCTGCCCAATGACGTCATAACTGTAGAATGATCGAGGGCGAGTTCTTGGTTTCTTATGTGGGTTTATTGTTAGGCAGTTTCATTAACGTCCTCCCAGCGCGGTAACAACACACAACAACAGCAGTCACGTTTAGTCTAAACAGCAATGTTGTGACACTCTTAAACAGTACAATACTGCCATCTACTGGATAGCCTCCAGAACACTGAAATTCAAGTATTTCTTTTATTTATATGTACAATAATATATATATATATATATATATATATATATATATATATATATATATATATACACATTGTTTGTGTGTTGTATGTAGACCACATTGTTTGCGTGTTGTATGTAGACCACATTATTTGTGTGTTGTATGTAGACCACATTGCTTAGCAGAGTTCAGTGATGCAAATGCATGTCAAGTTGATCAACACATTGTATTATTCTCCAGTGCAATAACAGTACTAAAATTAAGGCTAAAGGGCATTAATGGGAGCTTTTAAAAAAGAAAAGAAAAAAAGAAGTAACTAAATAGTTACTTTTCAAAGTAACGCATTACTTTTTGGTGTAAGTAACTGAGTTAGTAACTGAGTTACTTTTGAAATGAAGTAACTAGTAACTATAACTCATTACTGGTTTTCAGTAACTAACCCAACACTGTATATATATATATATATATATATATATATATATATATATATATATATATATATATATATGAAATACTTGAGTTGGTGAATTCTAGCTTAAATATATTCCCCTCTTAACCACGCCCCCAGTCACGCCCCCAACCCCGCCCCACCCCCAACCACGCCCCCCACACCCCGACCACCCAACTCCCGGTATCGGAGGTCTCAAGGTTGGCAAGTATGTGTATGAACAATTGTGTGTATGTGAGTATATATGTGTATTTGTATGTACAGTATATTTGACTCCCAGTATGTGCGGGAGCCAGAGTACGGCCCCAGCCACCTAGAGAGCCCAACCCAAAACAGCAGGTGTGGCGCCCAGGGAACAAGGGACCACTGGCCTCACGCAGCCAGGCCGGCCAATGACAGGAACCCCAGAACCCCACCGTGCCGCCCGGAAGAGCCAGCAGCGGGCCATAGACAGAAGCGCCCGGCAGAGGACAAGGCACGGGAGAAGCAGGGGACAGCCAGTCCCCAAACCAGCGAGAGACAACACCTTATGCGAGCTGAAAGGCGGGACAGAGACTCCCCTATTTTTTGTATTCCAAAACAAAATTCAGAATCAGTTTTTTAATTGCAATTCATTAAAAGGAAATTCAGAGACCAAAATAGTCAAACTCATGGAAAAAATTTTAACACAAATAATGATAATATAAAATAAATATCAATACTTGTCCATTGATCTGTGTTACAAATTTATTGTATGTGCGATTCATCTCTTAATTTAATCTTCAGTGAAAATGGATGAATTTACAGATTTCCTGATCAAATACAGAGCATATTCCTGTTGGCAATGTAAGGTTTTATTCATATAAAATCTGTAATAAAAAAGAAGAAAAGTCATCTTTCTTGAGACATTTTTTGTACAATACAATATACAAATGTGTTCACTTGCACTGATTGTGAAGTGTTTAAGAATGTACTTGCATCAGTGCACTTCAATAAATATACTGTGTACACTGTATTACACTAACAGGAAATGGTGTAAGTTTTAATGGCGTGTGTGTGTGTGTGTGTGTGTGTGTGTGTGTGTGTGTGTGTGTGTGTGTGTGTGTGTGTGTGGACTGGCAGTGTACTTCTCACACTCGTGCACTCAAAAGACTGAGTGCAAGTACACAAGTGCGCCAATTGAGACACAGCTATCAAATATGCATGGTCTGCCATCCTAAAGATGTCCAGGAATGTAAAAGCAGTCAAACAATTAGATAAATATTCAAAACAAGAAGGTTCATAGATGTTGTTTAAATAAAAGCTTTGGCCATTTCAACCACAATTCACTGGAAAAAAGCGATATGAAACACTGTTGTACACGTTTAACCTGTTCAATATGTGGGATAGGTTTCCATGGCAACAGATGGGCGTGACTGCCGTATTACTGGTCCAGGTTGTTGCTGTCATGGCTGTCGGGCCGATAGTGGCGCTGGCAAAACTCCCTGATCCGACGGCACGCTTCCACCATCATCTGCTCCGGCACCGTGACCACGATGCGGAAGAAGTTGGGATACTCGAACGCCTGCGAGAAGACAAGACGACACCGTCATCACGCCGCCTGCAGCTGAATTGATCAATAGGAAGATCTTACAGTGGCGGGCAGACAGAAAACGGACTGTTCAGTCACCAGCTGCTCAGTGAAGTCGACGTCATTGTGGAAGTTTGGGAAGCGATCGATGTCAATTCCGACCTAAACACACACAAACAATCTCATTGATGAGCAGGCGGTTTGCAATCAAACAAAAATACTAACACAAAAACAATATACCCCAGCATGCACAAGACATTGAAACAACGTCGAGAACTTGTTGAAGTAGGTCATTGAGCAACTCAAATATAACGTTGAAACATGCTTTTTGACGACGTTTAATCAATGTTAGGTTCTGACATTGAGCAACTCAAATATGATGTTGAAAAAACATACTTTTTGACAACATTTAATCAATGTTAGGTTCTGACATTGAGCAACTCAAATATAACGTTGAAACAACATGCTTTTTGACGACGTTTAATCAATGTTAGGTTCTGACATTGAGCAACTCAAATGTAACGTTGATACGACATGCTTTTTGACGACGTTTAATCAATGTTAGGTTCTGACATTGAGCAACTCAAATATGACGTTGAAAAAACATACTTTTTGACAACGTTTAATCAATGTTAGGTTCTGAGATTGAGCAACTCAAATATAACGTTGATACGACACGCTTTTTGATGACGTTTAATCAATGTTAGGTTCTGACATTGAGCAACTCCAATATGACGTTGAAAAAACATACTTTTTGACAACGTTTAATCAATGTGGGGTTCTGACGTTTATTTGACAATTGAATTTTGGTCATTTCCCGACCAAAATTCTACAACACAAATACAACGTTGAAACAACATTCTTTTTGACAACATTTAATCAATATTGGGATCTGATGTTGATTTAACCATTGAATTTTGGTAATTTCCCGACCAAAATTGTACAACACAAATATAACGTTGAAACAACATACTTTTTGACTACATTTAATCAATGTTAGGTTGTGAGGTTGATTTGACCATTGAAATGTGGTCATTTCCCGCCCAAAATTCTACAACACAAATACAACGTTGGAACAACATGCTTTTTGACGACATTTAATCAATGTCGAGTTCTGACGTCTACTTGACCATTGAATTTTGGTAATTTCCCAACCAAAATTCTACAACACAAATACAACGTTGAAACAACATACTTTTTGATGACGTTTAATCAATGTTAGGTTGTGAGGTTGATTTGACCATTGAATTTTGGTCATTTTACAACCAAAATTCTACAACACAAATACAACGTTGAAACAAAATACTTTTTGACAACGTTTAATCAATGTCGGGTTCTGACATTGATTTGACCATTGAATTTTGGTCATTTCCCGACCAAAATACTACAGCACAAATATATTGTTGAAACAAAATACTTTTTGACTACGTTTAATCAATGTTAGGTTGTGAAGTTGATTTGACCATTGAATTGTGGTCATTTCCCGAACAAAATTCTACAGCACAAATACAACGTTGAAACAACATGCTTTTTGACAATGTTGATTTGACCATTAATCTTAGTCATATCCTGACCAAAATTCTACAACACAAATACAACGTTGAAACAACATGCTTTTTGATGACGTTTAATCAATGTTAAGTTGTGAGGTTGATTTGACCATTGAATTTTGGTCATTTTACAACCAAAATTCTACAGCACAAATACAACGTTGAAACAACATGCTTTTTGACGACGTTTAATCAATGTCGGGTTCTGACGTTGATTTGACCATTGAATTTTGGTCATTTCCCGACCAAAATTCTACAACACAAATACAACGTTGAAACAACATGCTTTTTGATGACGTTTAATCAATGTCGGGTTCTGATGTTGATTTGACCATTGAATTTTGGTAATTTCTCGACCAAAATTCGACAGCACAAATATAACGTTGAAACAACACTTTTTGACGACGTTTAATCAATGTTAGGTTGTGAGGTTGATTTGACCATTGAAATTTGGTAAATTCCCAACCAAAATTCTACAACACAAATACAATGTTAAAACAACATGCTTTTTGATGACATTTAATCTATGTTGGGTTGTGAGGTTAATTTGACCACTGAATTTTGGTCATTTCCCGACCAAAACTCTACAACACAAATATAACGTTGAAACAACATACTTTTTGACGATGTTTAATCAATGTCGAGTTCTGACGTTGATTTGACCATTGAATTTTGGTCATTTCCCGACCAAAATTCTACAGCACAAATATAACGTTGAAACAACATACTTTTTGATGACGTTTAATCAATGTTGGGTTGTGAAGTTGATTTGACCATTGAAATGTGGTCATTTCCCGACCAAAATTCTACAGCACAAATACAACGTTGAAACAACATGCTTTTTGATGACGGTGATTTGACCATTTAATTTTAGTTATTTCCTGACCAAAATTCTACAACACAAATACAACGTTGAAACAACATGCTTTTTGACGACGTTTAATCAATGTCGGGTTCTGATGTTCACTTGACTATTGAATTTTAGTTATTTCCCAACCAAAATTCTACAACACAAATACAACGTTGAAACAACATGCTTTTTGATGACGGTTAATCAATGTTAGTTTGTGAGGTTGATTTGAACATTGAAATATTGTAATTTCCCAACCAAAATTCTACAACATAAATACAACGTTGAAACAACATACTTTTTGACGACGTTTAATCAATTTTAGCTTTTGACTTTGATTTGACCATTGAATTTTGGTCATTTCCCGACATGTCTTAAACCTGCTGGGTATATGTTATTATATATGTTATTATAGAGGTGTCTCAATCTGATACTGCTATGGGATATCGGTCTGAATTAAAAGAAAACAAGCATGGGATATGTGCTGAGCGATGATATGTGCTTGCATGTAAAATGTGTGGTATCATCTTGCGATACAAGCAGTCCTGCAGCGTGTTGACTTGTGCAAAGTTGGGCCGACAGTAAACATTTAAATGTCCTCCAATAAACACACAAGGCTGGTCTTTTCTTGTATTTTAGTAAAGTCATTTTACTGCGTTAGCGCAAAGAGCCACATGAACACATGATTTGAAGCTTTGAAATGCGCTAATGACACCTGACGTATAAGGAAGAATGACTTGTCATTACCTTCAACAAAAACTATAAACTCTCCCACTCATATGACCATATACTGTGTTCATCTTTATATTTTCATTTTGCTGTGCATTTTTTCCCTGCTATTTTGAGAACAACCGTTACGCAAATTGTTTACTTGGGCTGCACGATTTTGAGAAAAAACCTACTTGTGAATTTTCTCGCCAAAATTGAAATTCAATTTTCGATTTTTATATTTTATACATAAAAATGCATAAAACTGCGAACATAGCCTCCCTATGTAATTAAAGACTTTGGTGACTTTGTTTGATATAAGCACTTTCAAATTAGAAGAAAAATTGAAACAAAAAGTGAAAGTGATTGTGAGTGGTACTGACCATCAAGTACATGGCTCCTGAGGGCATGATGGGGTTCAAGCCGGGCACTGTGGACAGCTCATTAAAACAAATCTCAGCGTTGGACTGTGGAGGAAAGGAGGAGAAGATCATGTCAGCGAGATACATAAATATATTATGTTTAATATAGTAACACACACCAAATTTGTGACATTTGTGTCCCTAGGAAATAAAATAAACAGTAAATACATTTTTAAAAAGTTGCATACAAGCAATTCCTGAAGGAATTGCATGTGAATGCTCCAATGCTGAAGTTGAACTGAAATCCTGGCATTTCTTTTAGAATTGTTGATGTAGAGCACACATTTCCCAAACAGGCTGAATATTTTGAAGTTGGAACGGTTTGAATCAGATGAAAAATGTGGGCATTGTGGAACTTTGAAGAATGTCCAATTGATTACAATGGGAATTTCTCAAAAATTTGGGAATTTCGGGAAAAGCGGTAATTTTTCAGAAAATGGTAAAAAAAAATTGAATGGTCTGAATGAGTTGAAATGGTTAGTGTTGGAATTTTTCAAATCGGTCTGGAAATGTTGAAGTAGTAACATGTTGAATTGAGAAATGGTATTTCGGAATTCCTGGAATTTCGGGAAAACAGGGAATTTTTCCAGTTAAAAAAACTGCTTCGTTTTTTGTCCTGGTTAAGAGGAATGTTTTGACGGTGGAACGGTTGAAGTGGGTTTAAAAATGTGGGAGGAGCAGTCGCCAACAAAAAAGGTGGAAACAGGGCATTGGAAAACCAGGAATTCTGGAAAATTCTGGAATTTTTTGGAACTTGGAAAAAGAGTAAATGTCCAAGATGATGGAATGTGTTGAAGGTGGAATGGTTTGAATTGGTTAAAGGGTGGAAACAGGGCTTTGGAAAACCAGGAATTCTGGAAAATCCTGGAATTTTTTGAACTTGGAAAAAGAGTAGTTTAAATGTCCAAGATGATGGAATGTGTTGAAGGTGGAATGGTTTGAATTGGTTAAAGGGTGGAAACAGGGCTTTGGAAAACCAGGAATTCTGGAAAATTCGGGAATTTTTTTGAACTTGGAAAAAGAGTAGTTTAAACGTCCAAGATGATAGAATGATGGAATATTATTTATTATCATTTAATGTGTTGAAGGTGGAATGGTTTGAATTGGTTAAAGGGTGGAAACAGGGCTTTGGAAAACTAGGAATTCTGGTAAATCCTGGAATTTTTTTTAACTTGAAAAAAGAGTGGTTTAAATGTCCAAGATGATGGAATGTGTTGAAGGTGGAATGGTTTGAATTGGTTAAAGGGTGGAAACAGGGCTTTGGAAAACCAGGAATTCTGGAAAATTCGGGAATTTTTTTGAACTTTGAAAAAGAGTAGTTTAAACGTCCAGGATGATGGAATGTGTTGAAGGTGGAATGGTTTGAATTGGTTAAAGGGTGGAAACAGGGCTTTGGAAAACCAGGAATTCTGGAAAATTTGGGATTTTTTTTTAACTTTGAAAAAGAGTAGTTTAAACGTCCAAGATGATGGAATGTGTTGAAGGTGGAATGGTTTGAATTGGTTAAAGGGTGGAAACAGGGCTTTGGAAAACAAGGAATTCTGGAAAATCCTGGAATTTTTTTGAACTTGGAAAAAGAGTAGTTTAAATGTCCAAGATGATGGAATGTGTTGAAGGTGGAATGGTTTGAATTGGTTAAAGGGTGGAAACAGGGATTTGAAAAACTAGGAATTCTGGAAAATTCGGGAATATTTTTGAACTTGGAAAAAGAGTAGTTTAAATGTCCAAGATGATTGAATGTGTTGAAGGTGGAATGGTTTGAATTGGTTAAAGAGTGGAAACAGGGCTTTGGAAAACTAGGAATTCTGGAAAATCCTGGAATTTTTTTGAACTTGGAAAAAGAGTAGTTTAAATGTCTAAGATGATGGAATGTGTTGAAGGTGGAATGGTTTGAATTGGTTGAAAAATGTGGAAATGGTGAACGTTTGAAAACTGGCCAATTCATTTTAAATGGGAAAAATGTCCCGGAAAACCGGAAAATCTGGGAATTTTTGGAATTTGTCAAGGGAAAGCCTACGATTCCCGAATAGACTGAACAGTTTGAAGTTGGAACGGTTTTTAATTGGATGAAAAACGTGGAAGGTAGAGCGCGCCAAAATCTGGAGAAGAAGAAGAAGAAGAAGAAGAAGAAGAAGAAGAAGAAGAAGAAGAAGAAGAAGAAAACCATATGTGTGAATGCTTTGGAGCATTTACACAATAAATCAAATTCAAAAGATGAATATAAACTAACTTTTACACTGTAAAATATAACATTTGATGTCTGCTTCCAAAAATGCGAATGAAATATGATAATTTAAATCATTCGTAAATGTTTTTTTTTTTTTATTTTTTTTTTTAACACATTTGCGTCATGCACCAAAGCAACACTAAATGGTCCCTAGTGTGTGAATGTGAGTGTGAATGTTGTCTGTCTGTCTGTGTTGGCCCTGTGATGAGGTGGTGACTTGTCCAGGGTGTACCCCGCCTACCGCCCGAATGCAGCTGGGATAGGCTCCAGCACCTCCCGTCACCCCAAGAAGAACAAGCGGTAGAAAAATGGATGGATGGATGTTACTCCTTATCACAACTATACTTTTACTTTATTATCTTTAAAAACAACCATTTAGTCTAATTGTACACTTTATTGGTTTCCCTGTGTTTTGACTCAGTCTTGTTACGGCTCTGAAAAGTAACATTGTCCACAGGAAGTTGGATCATTGAAGACCAACATACATCATGTGGACACTATGACTGGGGTTTAAATCCTGTTACCTACATTTTATTTTCAATATCATTTTTCATACCAAATTTTTGTTGTTGAATTACCGTTTTTTGTGTGTGTCCACATGTCATTAATATAGATATCATGTGGTTATATTCTATGAATGTAATAATTCTAGGCTAACAACTCACTCCTGTTACTTTAAGTCCTGTTGCTCAAGTCATCTTCATCTTTGAGACCTCGTAGAAAAAAGACCACAGACGCCATCGTTTTAAGACATTAACCTTTCGACTTTAACTCGATTATCATTATTTTTACTTTGATTTGACTTCAATTTGAATGTAACAACCATTTCTTTTGACTTTATTTATTGATTACAGTTACATTTTATATGCATTAAATTTGAATTTAATATGACTCTAATACAAATCAAATTTGACTTTGATTTGACTTTAATTGGAATTTAATACGCATTTAATTTGACTATACTATTAATTTCATTTGATTTTTATTTAAATTTAATGTGCATTTAATTTAACCTTGATTTTAATTTAGTTGTAATTTCATAATAATTTAATTTGACTTCAGTTCAAATTTACTATGAATTAAATTTGACTTTCATTTTAATTAATTTGTGTTTTTAGTTTGAATTTAATATGAATTTATTTGACTTCAATTTGAATTTAATTTGATTTTAGTTGGAGTGTAATATGCTTTGAAATTGACTTAAAGGGGTCATTGTAATGGTGGTTCTTTGGTCAACATTGTGCATAAATGATGTTATACAGACCACCTTCAAACCGTTTTCTAACCTTCTCTTCAGGATGTTCTGTTTTGTAAACGCTCTTATTTACGTGCCTCCACTTCGACTGCATCTTCTCCCTGTCAGCCATGCTGTAATTTTTAGCGCTTCCATATGTAGTCTGCTGACAGATAATAGGTTCAAACTATATGCTATTTTGTATTAGAAATAGCAACTGTGGAGGATGCATGTGCATGTACGAGCCAGTCTGCCCCACAACAGAGTCGTGTATAAAGAGAGTATGGCCAACTAAACAACAGGCGCCTTGAGCGCATCTGTGTCCAGATGCATGTAATTGCTGCCGTTTTGACATTAGTTTTTCTGATTAAGCAAACCAAAACAATGCGTCGATATACAGTTCAAAACATACTCTAGCTCATAAATTTAGGATTAGATCAAAGTTAGTAGCAGTCATGGCGCCTTGTAGTCACGTGAGGGCCATTTGACCAATCATTGAAGAGATCGCGTGAAACCAAGGTGGCCACACTGTCTTCATATATTATATACAACATCAAGAGGATAGAGAAAAAGAAGGAACTTATGGACTACAATGGCGGACTCGCGCAAGTCTCTTTGTGTAAATCTCTACCATATATGGAGATATCCGCTGATGTAACACTTGGGAAAAACGTCACTGTGATCAGGCGGGGCCGGCGGACCTGCAGCGAGGCGGGGCACGCCGGGGCCGGCTCCAAGATGGGCGTCAGGTGCGTAGATCGCCTGGGCGCAGTTATGTAATCACCTCGCAATGTGTAAAAGGGCAGCAGGAGATGCAGGAGAGGCGGAAGGAACTGGAGAGCCAGTGGTGCATGACGAGCGAACGCGACAAAGAGCGAGACACAGACGACGCCGGGGGCGGCTGAAAAGCGACCGGAAGAGCGAGCAGTTGGAAGATGAAGAGCTGAAAAGCGACCCGACCTGCACTGACGTTTATTGAAAATAATAAACAAAGTGACAAAACTGCTCCAGTCATGTCTCTTCTTGGTGGTCCATGGAACCCGGAGGGAAGAAGTTCTCCACAATTGGCGCCCAACATGGCTGGACCACCGGAGGCGGGGGGAAGACGACCCCCTGTGGGCTCTCGTAGGCGCGCTCGCCAAGCTGGCAACAAGCAGCCGCCAACAGCTCGAGGACTCCCGCCAACAGTGCCGGCTTCTGCAGGTGTTGGCGGACCAGGCGGGGGGCTGCAAATGGCCCCCCATTGGAAAAGAAGAAATAGGAGTCGGTGAAGAAGTTGAAAAAGATTTTGTTGAAGATTTTGTTGAATATTTTGTTGAAAATTTCGACGAAGAACAAGAAGAAGAAAGAGAAGAAGAAGAAGGCAAAATAGAAGAAGAAGAAGAAGAAGAAGAAAGAGAAGAAGAAGAAGATGGAACAAAATAACAAGGAGAAGAAGAAGAACAAGAAGAAGAAGAAGGACAAGAAGGACAAGAAGAACAAGAAGAAGAACAAGAAGAAGAAAAACAAAAACTCAAGGAAGAAGTCAAAGAAAAAGTCGAAGAAGTCAAAAAAAAAGAAGAACAAGTCAAAGAATAAGTCAAAGAATAAGTCAAATACAAGTCAAAGACAAAGAAGATAAAGTCAAAGAAGAACAAAGGAGGGACGAAAAAATGGTGAAAAAGGAAGAAAAGACCGGGGACACAGGTGGCCGTGGTCGACTTCCTTTCCCGCTCCCTCAAAGGTTGGGGGGCCGGACGGAGCCGGACGGAGCCGGACGGAGCCGGACGGAGTCCCGGCTTGCGTCTGGCGGCGGAGGTCTGTGAGGAGGCGGGGCCGGCGGACCTGCAGCGAGGCGGGGCGCGCCGGGGCCGGTTCCGAGATGGGCGTCAGGTGCGTAGATCGCCCACCTGGGCACAGTTATGTAATCACCTCGCAATGTGTAAAAGGGCAGCAGGAGAGGCGGAAGAGGCTGGAGAGCCAGTGGTGCATGACGAGCGAACGCGACAAAGAGCGAGACACAGACCACGCCGGGGGCGGCTGAAAAGCGACTGGAAGAGCGATCAGTTGGAAGAGGAAGAGCTGAAAAGCGGCCCGACCTGCTTTATTGAAAATAATAAACAAAGTGACAAAACTGCTCCAGTCATGTCTCTCCTTGGTGGTCCATGGAACCCGGAGGGAAGAGGTCCTCCACAGTCACAAATTGGGCCAACTCTAAACTGCTCGTTTAAAGGAAATATGAAGGGAGGTAAGATCAATTCATAAATATCTTCGGGATGGCCTCATGGTTTGATGTCAAATGTTTTGGACATATGCAGATCGCAAATACACAACGTGTACCGAATGGTAAGAAAAGTTGGTTTGACGTAATAGGTCCCCTTTAAATATAAATTTACCGGAGTTTGAACTCACGAGTCGGACAGTTTTTCACTGGACACATTTCCAGCTTTGTTGTTGTTTCCGGATGAGGAGATGCTGCTCCATTATTGATTTAAGTAAAGTCTGAATGTCATTCAAACAGTTAGCTCCATCTTTGACTTGAATTAGTCTTAAAAAGGACTGTAATTCTACTAGGTGTGATGGGAATGTCAGCGCACCTTGAGGAATCGAACAGTATCATGGTAGAAGCTTTCAGGTGTGTTGTTGAGGATTCCCTCCAGGGCACCCTGGACGATGGTACACGCTCCAAGAATACGTTGGCTCAGTTTGACCAGACCTTGTCGAATCTGCAGAAGATTCAGATGGATTAAGATGGATGATGTCATCGGTCACCTGCTTGGTGTTAGAATTTCACCGACCTCAGAGCCAAAGATGTTGTTCCTGTCATTGATGAGGATCCATCCCAACCTCCAACCGGGGACGAGCCAGCGTTTAGCCAAGCCTCCGCACGAAATAATGGGAACATCGCTACTGAGAGACGGCAGGGAAGGGCAGTCGCAACCTGGAAAAACCTGAGAAGAAAACACAAAGTCAAATATTGTCCAGTCATTAACTTGTTGCAGTGCATGACAACAAAAACCAGTAGGATTTTAAAATAAGACATACTGTGGAAATGTTTTATTCCAGGTGTACTTCAATTAATGCCTTAGCATTCTGGCTTTTTATGGATAAAATGTCAAAAAATATTCTAAAAATATAAATCTAATCACTCTAGTATCAATCATTTACTAATACTACCCTTGGTATCGACACTTCTGATAAATAGATGGATCCGCCCTCCCCTTATGTCTGGCCTCTACACAGAAACAGTTGTTATATTGTCGTAGAATTTCTGACCTTTTGACCTATATTTCTTGTCTTTTAAGAATGTCCGCTCATTTTCAATTCTCTTGTATTTTGTGCCATTGAATGGACCAGTTGTGGGACAAAAGTGAATATTAAGTCGTGCCAACCTGTCTACAGAATGTGTTGACTGTCTAAAGGATTCGAGTTGTTATGGAACAGATAGGGAAAACAACAAGACATTGACGCATTTAGATAACAAACAATGACGCACAAGAGACATATAAAAAATGGCAGAACACCAGAACTGGACAGTGATTTTGGCTTGTGTGTGTCTTGTTTACTCCGGAGTAACATGTGGTCTGTCTGCACGGCCAACTTAATTCAACCTGCACTTCTGATAATGGGTAAATAAATTTGTTGTACTAAACTACTTTTGTTGCCTGTTTAAGCTTCGGACAATCCACTACACAAATTGGCGTCACGAACAGGATGGTTTAGAAGCTACAGGTCGACAGCCGCTCCCGCTCTCTCTGTCAGGCAGACAGTGTGCTGCACGCGCGCATAACAAGGTAAGCGTTTTGCTTAAAGTGTAAACATTTTCTGCCTGGAGAGAGCCGGATCGATAAGACTAATTGCTGAATCTATTTTTGATAAAAGATAGGTTTAGTCAGGTTCTCCAAAAACAACCTGGAATGGGGTAAATTATGGTTGGATTGAGTTATTTTATATGTGATCATTTGTCTGTGTGTTTGTTGAAAACTTGTGATTTCTTGTTTTTAACATAAGGGGATTGTTGATAGAATTTTGGTGGTTTGGAGTGTAGAAGCACAGACGATGTGAGACGAAAAATTTCTTTTAACCTCTTCATCCTCTGTCGTTGCTGGCAGAGGATGCTTCTTTCTGCAAGTGCATCAGAATTAGCCAGAGTTGGACAAAGATAAATTTAAGGCAAGGTTTGCTAACTGGTGTGACATTTGGCCCATATAAAATTGATACGTCTGTGAAAGTGCGAGACACCTGTCTATGTGGAAACTGCAGCGGTCCCTAGTCCTTGTGACTCAGCGTGTAAAAAAGCCTCATATTAGGTGACCATTCAGTGACTCCGGTAAAGGAGATCAACTGAGCCAAGTTGTCACGAATCTGTTTAATGGCTGCAGAATAGACAGGTGGCATCTCGGGCTCCATATGGTAGAGCTTTGGTGAAACTTGGTGAAACTGTATGGGACTGACCAGACACGATGTCTGTAGGATTGCTGGATGATTCCTGGTGGTCCTATGGCGCCTTAGGCCAGTGATCCGTGTTGGTCAGTTTGATAACGCAGGTGCTGCTCCAATGAAACGGGTTAATCGCCGTTTTATGAGCAATGATGGAACCTGGTTTTTGTGATATGAGACGGCCGATTCCACAAAAGCACGCGTGCATTAGTTGTTTATATTGGTCCGGACCAGGGGGGCGTGGTTTGTGGGATAAAAATGTGTGTTTTTTAAAAATTTATATATATATATCTGCGTATTGTAATAACTTTTGTGTAGCACCTGGTTTCTTATCTGTTTTAATTCCCCTCTGAAAAAATCAACCTCTCCCCTCACGCTTTTTTCGCACCCACGCTGATCTGCAAGAGTTGGGAAATTGTCCAAAATGTGTGTGCTTGTGACGAAATAGACAAAGTTATGTACAGAAAACATATGAGTGAATGATCCATCCATACAATTATCTTCTTCCGCTTATCAAGAGGTTGGATCGCGGAGGCAGCAGCCTAAGCAGGGAAGCTCCCCCTCTGGCGCTGCGAGCGAATTCCAGTCATTTGAGATTGTTTTAAACTATACTGGTGATTGTGACTGTGCGATATTACAGTTGTTTTACACACTGAGGTTTTGAGTACGGGAAAAAAGGCTCTTGCTCGCTGGTAAATTCTCTGTGTGAGTGACTGTGTGACGCATATAAAAATTTTTTTTTTAAAAAAGGAGTCTCAGCTGGGAGACATTTTGAGATAAGAGTGTGTGCGTGTGACGAGGCTGTGTGAGTGACAGCTGCGTGAGGCGTGGGCCGAAGAGGTGTGACAAAGCTAGGATAGCATTGAGCTAGGTTAGCATTAAGCTAGGTTAGCATTGAGTTAGCATAGCATTGGATTAGTTTAGCATTGAGCTAGGTTTAAAGAATACAAAAATAAAAAAATAAAAAAATATATATAAATATATATAGTGGACAGCTGTACTCAATCTGAAGAGAAGGCTGACAGGTTGGTTTTGATAATAGGAAAAATAAAATATACTGTATATGAATAAATAAACATTTAAATATCAATACATACATTTGTACTGGGACATTGAAGCATTGTTGACCTATTTCAAAAATCAATATCCCCGTAAATGATAGTTTTCTCCTCATAATGTAAACAAGCTAAGAATACAAACTGGAAGGCTGTTGTTCTTTACTCGGAAACATAATTGCCATTGTTTTAAAATTAAATTATCTGAACATTTAACACATTATGACTTATAAAAAATAGATGGGTATGATCATAACAATAATGCTTTGTGTAATATTGAAATGAGCCTTTTAAGTTTAAGTATTGGGTCTATATTTCTTCTATAAACATTTCCCCAAACTTCAAAACAATATTACATATGGAAAAATAAATGAATAATATAACATGTGCAGACATTTCTTATTCAGCATGTGTTTTACTTTATACCAAATAGCAATGGATTTGGATATTTTTCTTTAATATGTTCAATATGTGGCTTCCAACATATTTATGATCAATTATTATTCTCAAGAAGTTAGTTCATATACTCTGTCAAGTTACTCTTTCTGGTAAAGATTTAGTCTTATTAATTTCTACATATTGAGATCTATTACTTAAAATAACTACTTAACCACTGTTGTGAAACACTTTTACTTTATGGGAGTATTGGGATAGGATTGAAGAAGATGTCTGCTGTGGTGGTGGTTACTTTGGAAATTAATTTAATAAAAGTAACTTTAAAGTGCAGTCTGACATTTTAGTTTGGAGTAATTTATAGTTTTATTTAGACATTGTGGTGCACCATACCATACGCCGGGAATCGTTTTTGGTGATTTGGCTCCCAACATTTTTTGTGGTCTTTGGTGTGACTCGGCCGGGGTTTTGGGCTTGCGACCTGCCGATTTCAGGGCGGACACTCTAATCACTAGGCCACTGAGATGAAGTAGGCAAACCAAATCTCAACAGCTTTCAGTTAGCTATAGATTTTGAGAGTATAATGCGAATAACTATAACTTTACAACTGTTTGCTGTGAATAGTGTTGAATAATAATTACAAATAACAGCCTACATTAATAATTAGAATAAGAGCCGATATGTAAAGTGTTAAAAAAGAGGAGAAGTGTGATTACGCCTGGCGCTTAGAGCATGGCCTTGTGTGTTTGTTGTGACTAGGTTGGATAACCAGTCGGAGACAGGCAAGGCAAGGCGGGGCAGCTTTGTTTGTGTGGCGTTTTTCATGCAACAAAGTGAAATGAAAGAAAATAAAAGCAAAATTAAAATGCAGACAATAAAAATAAACACAGTGCGGACGTTAAAAGTTAAAAGATTAAAAGATTTAGCTGAAAGATAAGGAGAAACGTGAATAAAAACATTCTTTTGTTTTGGAGAGTATCACGCACAGCGGGAGGTCAGAGTGCAAGCATGACAGCTTGCTCGCGCCTACTGATAGACAAATGATAGTTTAAATTAACTTATAGATAATCTTTAAGTGAATTAAAAGGGTACTTAAATACACATGAAGTAGTACGTATAATCTTTGAATTAAGGTTTTTGATTAGCAATTAATGGGATAGTTAAGACTGTAATTTTAAAACGTGATATGCAAATTGAACTAACCGAGAGGATATGAAAACGATGGGTGTACATGTTTTGAGTTCCAAATTCTGGAGGAAAAAACCTCAACAAAACGTAAAACCATACAGACGGACTTGGGTGGTAGCCACGGTTGTGCTAGGTCAAGCGAGGGTGGAAAGGATGTGCAGCCGGGGGACTGCCAACTTCTCTGAACAAGACAAGCTCCAAAGTTGTAGCCAGAACATGCTCACAAAAAATACAGGTGTGACAGCAGGACGAACAGCAGGATACAAACAGACCCCTGCTGGACATAAGTGTCAACGGACAATGTTCAACGCAATCTTTGAAGCATTCCTTTGTGGTCAACCTGCACACACCTTGTAATGACCTGCTTACGAACTGTGCCCTGACAATTCAATACCGCACAGAAGGAACTTCCTGATGTTGCCTGACAGCACGACATCAGCTGACAACTACTGGGGACGCCTCCCAGGAACGAGTGGAAGACGGGGACTGCTCCAACTGTCCTAGCACTAGCTGACTGAGGTGCGTCCGTGTGTCCTGCCACCCAAACCGCCAAAGTGTATGATCACCAATTAGACGACTCATAATAGGAGCCTGTGACTCTTATATATGGTGGGACTCAAGGTATGGCCGCTCATGTGAACTATCCTTACAACAATTAGAATGGTGTAAGATGGACAACTAATGACCCACATTGTTCCCTCTGTCCTGCCTACGAAACCAAAAATTTAGGTCAAATGATAAAACATGGCGTAGCTGCCGCTGATTGAACCGATACGCGAATACCACATTTTCAATTATTTCGGTTGTCTGTTAAAAACATAGCTATTGGTTGCAATTTGGACATTCCTGCTGTAGGCTATAAAGAGCTAGCAGCTACACAACAGCTGAGCTAAAACAAAATTTAAGCATATCAAATAATTGTAGTTGCTTATTACATACACAAAGTCGCAGAGAGACAGAAGTCTGTAGAAAGTATTCAGTAACAAACGTGTCCGCATTATTAAACTTTCTACCACAGGAAACATACTGAACAAATACAGCAGTTACTGTCAGACTCTAATCCGGATTACCTTGTCTATCAGAGACATGGTTAAAACCCACAACACCTTTCGTTCAAATTAATGTCAAGATTACAGAAAAGACAGATCGAGTGACAAAGGGGGGAGGAATTATGATTTATGAAAGGGAAAACATTAAAAGTAGATCAATTTGAGTATGTTGAAATTAAAATCACATTCTCCTCAGAAATGTATTTCAAGGTAATTGTAGTATACCGACCGACCACAGCTAAAGACATTTTTCTTGATTCATTTTCAGACATCCTCAAACAGCATAGTATGAAAGAAGTAACGTCATGGAGGACGTTAATCTGGACTGGTTAAATAAAACACGTAGAAAGAAACTTAAGGATATTATAAACGGCTTCTATATGATACAAATGATAAGCAGCCCTACTAGAATTACAATTGGATGACAAAAATTCAAGAGAACATCTGTAAATACACGAATACAAAACCAGAAAGAAGAGTGCTAAAATAAAAATACCTTGGATTAATAAAACAATTTGGATTCTAATAAAGACATGAGGACTCAGCTCTCATAAGAGCAATTAAAACAGGTCTAAATACAGATCGTATGATTTTAAAAGTTTGGAGGAACAAAAGTTACAATGTTTATGCGGAAGTCTAAGACTGACTTTCACTTAAAATTAATCAAAGCTGCAAAAGGGAACATTAGAAAGTTATGGAAAACCAGATACAAACTTACGGAAAGAGAGCAAACAAGAAACAACACTATAACATTAAATATCAATGGCGCTACTATCGCAGACAGTCTGGACATAAGTAATAATTTTAATGAACATTTCATCCAGTCTGTACAAACTCTGAATAAAAAGTCCCTCAAAATCAGTGCAAATAATTGTCATTTATTCAGGATGGACTAATTTTAGAATTAACAAATGAAACAAAGTTAAACAAAATCTTCGCTGCATTATCAGACTCACGATCTAGAGATATATATATGGGTTGGACACTATCTTCCTAAAAACATATAAGGATTGTATTATTGCTCGTATAACAACGATTGATAAATAAATCAATAATGGAAAACACTTTACCTACCGCGTCGAGAAACTGCTACTATGATTAAATCCATAAAGCAGGAAATAAAGAAGACCAGAACATGTACAGACCAATTAGCCTTCTCCACGTTATAACAAAAGGAATAGAAAATTTGAAGTTAAAAAGTGGCTTTGGAGCAATCAAGGCTGCTCAGACGGTCGCTAAGAGGGGCATTATGTTGACAAATCAATTTAATGAGTATTATATTTATCCATGAGAGCATTTTTGTTGTAGATTGTGAGGTACGGCTGTTAAAATCTTGGTTGTTTTTACGAATGATGACAGATGTGAACAAGAGCATGTATTGTCTTTGTGTGATGATGTAAATAAGGTGTGGTTGTATTGTATGGTAAGTATGTGTCCATGAAGGGGCATTTTAGGACTTCTCTTAATCTGATTACATGCTACAGTATGATTATTTTTTATTAATTATTAATTACTATGAATGTATATATTTATTATGATTAATTAGTGTCATAATTTTATTGCTTGATTTTTGGATCCCTTTAATTTAGGTAGCCAGGGACTGCAGATGGAAAGTAGCTATTTAGATATAATCTGGTACAGAATTTATCTGTTTCTGAACTTAATGTTTCTGTGCATTGTCCCATCATAGATAGACTAAATTAAATACAACTATTTAGTGAATTATTGAGGCCACAATAATTCACTAGGTGTTGTAAAATATCAAAGTACTATTGCAAAAGCGAACAGTGACCTCAAACATGACCTGTCCTCCGCCTCTGTTCTTGCTGCACTTGACTATCAGCTGCCTTTTCTTTTTCTTGGATGTTTCTGAAACTACTACTACTACCACTACCACTACTACTATTACTATTACTACGACTAACACTGTCCCTGTAAGAGGGGGGAGGTAAGTTTGGATTGGGTCAAGTTTGAGCGTGTTGAGGTTTTATTTAATCAATATGATCAATCCGGTACAAGGATAAAGGAACGTAATGATTTAGATTGACAATTGCAGTGGTTGGCGAAAGCAACCCCAACCTCAAAGGAGGGTGTCAATTCAGTAATTAAATGTTTTGTGAATTATCTAATATCCCGACATGGTTTCCCCAAAAAGATTAGGTCAAACAACGGCACCTATTTTAAGAAAACAGGTTAATCTTCTTCAGTCACAAGATCAGCACTTCTCAGGACCAGCAGCTTCCTAGGAAGGTGGAAAGACCATGAGACCAAAATGGTAAGTTTGCAAAATGTAGAATTTGTGTGCCAGTTCCTCTGTGCAGATTTGAGGATGAAAGCAGCCACTCCAGATTCCCTTGCACTCGCTAAGAGGGGCACGGTCAAAGCCAATCCAGGACCAACACCCGATACCTGACTGGAAGGAACCGAGAGGAGAGACAACACCTTGCCAGCGATGACGAGAACAACTAAGGTTGCCAGCCAATGGGTCCACCGGGACTCCAGCAGCTGTGGAAAGAAGTGTCGGGAGTGCCGAAGCAGCGAGGAGGCCTGAAGCAAGCCGAGGGCCTGGACCAAAGCCCCACGCCCCATACTCTGCCCCAGCCTTCCCCAAAGCCCCCACAGCTCCAACTCTACCTGAGTTATCCCCAAAGCGGCCAGCGCGCACATGCCATTGCACAGTCTGCCCAATGGACTGAACCACACCCCAAGAAGAGACAGAGACAGACTGTTTGAGTGGATCTCTTTCTTCACCAAGGCAGCCAAAAGCCCAACGAGGTGTCGGCAGGCCACCAGCCTGAGGCACCACCGAGCCATCTATACGAGCACTAATCGAACATGGACTCATACGAAATTCAGTTGTGTGTTCAAAATCAATTGATAATTAACAATATTGGTAACTACATTCATTGCAAATGCCGGGAAAAATATTTTTGCAAATGTCTTACAGTCATAAGTCTATATACATTCATCTATTTATGTTCAATGATGTTCATGATCAAAGTATTTGTTATTCCTTTACTAAATCAAAGGGTAGGCCACTAATTGTGTTCTGTGAGATGGTTTTACTGCAGGCTGGTAACAGCGATCGCTCTGAAGGAGGGTCATAGACGGAATTTTTGCCTCGTATAAAAACATTGAGGTTTTTGCCTCTATCTGTGGTTAACTTAGTGGTCTACATCAGAAATTGTTTTGGTCCAGGGTCTTACGACCCTGGAAGGAGGGTATGTCGTAGAATTTCTGACCTTTTGACCTATATTTCTTGTCTTTTAAGAATGTCTGCTCATTTTCAATTCTCTTGTATTTTGTGCCATTGAATGGACCAGTTGTGGGACAAAAGTGAATTTTAAGTCGTGCCAACCTGTCTACAGAATGTGTTGACTGTCTAAAGGATTCGAGTTGTTATGGAACAGATAGGGAAAACAACAAGACATTGACGCATTTAGATAACAAACAATGACGCACAAGAGACATATAAAAAATGGCAGAACACCGGAACTGGACAGTGATTTTGGCTTGTGTGTGTCTTGTTTACTCCGGAGTAACATGTGGTCTGTCTGCACGGCCAACTTAATTCAACCTGCACTTCTGATAATGGGTAAATAAATTTGTTGTACTAAACTACTTTTGTTGCCTGTTTAAGCTTCGGACAATCCACTACAATATTGCTATCTATAATTCTTAATAACTGTTAATATCTGTTAGTAACACGCTTCCATCAACACTTCTTAAACTTTGCGACACTTATTTCTTCTGTTACTTCACGCCAGCTTGGTGGCTTAGCAATTAACTTCTTGTCTGCTTTTTACTGGGTTTGATACCTCCTCCAGTGATCATAGTACTTTTAGAATATTTACCACAATGCAGGTGACGATTATCAAATTAGAGGAAAGGCTCCACACTGTGTATGAACACAGTCAGTTGCTAGCCGTCATTAATAAAGTATCAGCTAAAGGGAATTGGAATTTGTGATCAGCATTGAAAGGCATACATCATCAGCATTTGCCCATTATGAACAAATATTGTTTTTGTAGCATCTCTTGAGTCCGTGGCTTTGGGATCATTTGAACATAAACAAGATGATGTATTTGAACCCTGACAGTCCGATTGCGTTCAAGTACTGATGCAAACAAATAGGAGTTTAAACAGAGTGGAAGTAGAATAATGTGTTTTAGGTTCACTAATGTGTCCTCAAAATGACTAGTTTGGAAGTGTGGTTCATACAATGTGGTTCATAGCTTGGCTTCTGACCTAATCCCATTTCAAATTTGACAATGATACCACAAGTAGGTAGTATAACAAATTATAGAAAAATTGTCCATGCACCATAAAAAATTCAAAATCACACCCATGCATGATGGGAAAAATGCAAAACACTCTCCACACTTAACCATGTTTGGCACATTTAGCTGCTTGATATTTCCGATTGATTACAAAACTTCAAGGAGGTTGTCAGGGAATTACAAGGTAGAAGTCAAACTTTCAAATACTCTTAATATCCAATTATATGAATTATTATAATAGATTCATTGTATCGATATGATATGTACACATATATATGTATCGGCTATATATATATATATCTACATCTATGTGAATATATATATATATATATATATATATATATATATATATATATATATATATATATATATATATATATATATATATATATATATATATATATATATATATATATAGATATATATATATATACACATATATAAATACACTGATATACATACATATATACACATACATACATGTATATGAATAAATGATAAATGATAAATGGGTTATACTTGTATAGCGCTTTTCTACCTTCAAGGTACTCAAAGCGCTTTGACAGTATTTCCACATTCACCCATTCACACACACATTCACACACTGATGGCGGGAGCTGCCATGCAAGGCGCTAACCAGCAGCCATCAGAGGCAAAGGGTGAAGTGTCTTGCCCAAGGACACAACGGACGTGACTAGGAAGGTAGAAGGTGGGAATTGAACCCCAGTAACCAGCAACACTCCGATTGCTGGCACAGCCACTCTACCAACTTCGCCACATATATATATGCATATATATACACAAATATACATATATACATATATACATGTATATATATATATATATATATATATATAATTATACATATATACATATATACATATATATATACATATATACATACATATATACATACATACATACATATATATACATTTATACATATATATACATATATACATATATATGTATATATATTAGGGGTGGGGGAAAAAATCGATTCGAATTCGAATCGCGATTCTCACAATGTGCGATTCAGAATCGATTCTCATTTTTTTAAAATCGATTTTTTTTTTATATATATATTTTTATTTTTTTTTATTTTTTTATTTTTTAAATTAATCAATCCAACCAAACAATACACAGCAATACCATAACAATGCAATCCAATTCCAAAACCAAACCCGACCCAGCAACACTCAGAACTGCAATAAACAGAGCAATTGAGAGGAGACACAAACACGACACAGAACAAACCAAAAGTAGTGAAACAAAAATGAATATTATCAAAAACAGTATCAATATTAGTTACAATTTCAACATAGCAGTGATTAAAAATCCCTCATTGACATTATCATTAGACATTTATAAAAAAAAAATTAAAAAGAACAATAGTGTCACAGTGGCTTACACTTGCATCGCATCTCATAAGCTTGACAACACACTGTGTCCAATATTTTCACAAAGATAAAATAAGTCATATTTTTGGTTCATTTAATAGTTAAAACAAATTTACATTATTGCAATCAGTTGATAAAACATTGTCTTTTACAATTATAAAAGCTTTTTACAAAATCTACTACTCTGCTTGCATGTCCGCAGACTGGGGTAGATCCTGCTGAAATCATATGTATTGAATAATTAGAGAATCCATTTGAATCTTGGCAAAAATCTTACCCACACGATTATCAAATGTAATAGGAAAATTAATTCATACTGACCAAACTGGCTTCATGGAAGGTCGACAATCTTCAGACAATACAAGGACATTGTTTAATGTTATTTACTATGCTAGAAGTCTCCCTTATCCCACAGCAGTATGTACTGTTGATGCGGAGAAGGCATTCGACCGCATAAACTGCTCATTTATGTTTTGCACATTACGTAAATTTGGATTTGGAGATAATTTTATACAATGGATTAAGATGCTTTATACAAGGCCCATGGCATCAGTCAAAACCAATAATCATATTTCAGAAGCTTTTTTGTTAAAAAGAGGAGTAAAACAGGGATGTCCTGCATCTGGATTATTATTTAATTTGGTTATTGAACCCTTAGCTGCAAAAATAAGAAGTGAAAATAATATTCATGTTATAAAAATTGGCTCTCAGTATAATAAGCTATCGATGTATTGTGACGACATAATTTTTTTACCTGTCACATGTTAACTCCTCTCTACACTATATCAATAATGTCATCACTGAATATGGCTGTTTATCAGGGTATAAAGTCAATTGGGACAAATGTGAAATATTACCACTTAACACTGCAAGAAATCACAAGTTCAGAACTCCAAAATTGGGTTTGGTTTTGAAATTGTATTGCATTATCATGGTATTGTTGTGTATTGTTTTCATTTTTTAAAAAAAAAAGTAAAAAATAAAAATAAAAAATAAATAAAAATTTTTTTTTTTTTAAATTGTTTTTGAATCGAGAATCGTGTTGAATTGAAAAAAAAAAAACGATTTTGAATCGAATCGTGACCCCAACAATCGATTCTGAATCGAATCGTGGGACACCCAAAGATTCCCAGCCCTAATATATATACATATATACATATATACATACATACATACATACATACATACATACATACATACATACATACATACATAAATACATACATACAGTATATATATACAGTATATATATGTATGTATATGTATGTATATATACATATATGTATGTGTATATATATATATATATATATATATATATATATATATATATATATGTATATGTATGTATGTATATATATATATATATATATATATGTATGTATATATGTATTGAAATGAGAATGTGTGTCCAAACTTTTTATATACATATATACATATACATATATATATACATATACATATATATATATATATATATATATATATATATATATATATATATATATATATATATATATATATATATATATATATATATATATATATATACATACATACATACATACATATATATATATATATATATATATATATATATATATATATATATATATATATATATATATATATATATATATATATATATATATATATATATATATATATATATATATATATATATATCGGCTAATGTTTAGCTCACTGCGGGCCCCCAAGTTTATAGTCTTCACTAACACGATGCTAACAATACTCATCTTTCAATACACTTTTGTCATCATTCTTAGCAAAATACAAACAGTGGGTAAAAAACAAAACAAAAACAAAAAAAACAGCGTCGATGTCCTTTTGATGCACTTTTAAAGCACTGTTGATACATTTTTTATATAAAAATTTAGTAGTTAGGGAATTAACTTATTGAGATCAAATACAAAAATGAGAAAGTTAAAAGATGCGACAAATCAAAAACAGGCAAAGGTTCTTGTGGGTTGGACAACAAAGCAAGACAGCTGGTTGTCGTTAAAGCTGTGCAGGATTCAAGACATGCACAGGCGCAGGGAACTGCCCCATGTCTGATTGGCCAGATGGACAATAATTCAACACCCCTGCTGGCCTTCTAAATGAGATTGAACAACACTTTCGGTGACTTTTCTCGTTGAAATAAAATGAGTCCACGTATGTTTATATCTGTGAGAACTACTGCATTTTCATCAGACATTGTCATTAAGACTCAATGTAACAGTACATAGAGTATGACATTTCTGGTGTGAGAGACGGCGAGGTCATAAAAAAGGCTTTGCGGTCGCCCCCGCCCCCCAGTTGCATGCAGTGTTGTATTGAGTGCAAACACATGCAGGCTGAAAAGTGCACAGTCATTCAGCTGCTGTGCAGCGATTAGAGGTTGGCAGTGTGGCTTTTGCAAATGCACCCGACAACCCCGACATTTCCACTTCTACAAATTCCTCCCGTACGCCACAACAAAGAAGCAACGCAAGCAAGAGATTTGTGCAATGGAAGGTACACAAAACCGGTGAAGGTGTGTGTCAAGACCCCACATGTCCGCTGCGTTTGGGAATGGAAGCTAGCATCATTGCAAAAGTGTCTTTAGCAGGGTTTCTTAACCATTTTTGGACCGCCAAAAATATGTTTCTCAGCTGTGGTCCGTATGGGCTGCAGCAGTACTCAGTTGTAATACACTTTTTCACCACCTGTGGCAGTAATTACAATATCAAACAGAAGAAGTCTGGAGCTAAAGTCACTGAAACGTTTCTTAAGCGCAAAAAAGTATGACTAAAGTGGTGAATCTATATTTTCTTTTACACTTACATTATTTTGACAGTTTATTTAAGAAACATGTCTATTTGTTTATATTTGTTATTGATTGAGTTAGAATGATTATTATTTAGCTATTGAGCTAAGCCTTAATAATAATAATAATAATAATAATAATAATGATTAACACATGGTTTCATATCATTTGACAAGGTTTATCCTGTTATACTGTGAGTAGGTTAGAAATAATTATTGAATACAATTAAAATCAAGAGTAGAAAAGTTGGGCCCAGAGGTCAAGAGAGGTTAAAGTTAAAGTACCACTGATAGTCACACACACACTAGGTGTGGTGAAATTACTCTCTGCATTTGACCCATCCCCCCCTGTAAGGTGAGGGGAGGAGTGAACAGCAGCAGTGGCCGCGCTCGGGAATCATTTTGGTGATTTAACCCCCAATTCCAACCCTTGATGCAGAGTGCCAAGCAGGGAAGTAATGGGTCCCATTTTTATAGTCTTTGGTATGACTCAGCCGGGGTTTGAACTCACGACCAGTGTTGGGACTAACGCGTTACAAAGTAACTGTAACGCCGTTAGTTTCGGCGGTAACTAGTAATCTAACGCGTTATTTTTTATATTCAGTAACTCATTTTTTATGTAGTATCGGCTAAAAACAGAAGATCTGAGTGTGTTTTATTGCAGCGCTGCGGTGTCATCCTTCTGTGTCACAAGGAAAAGAAGAGGCATGCTTTCTGTGGGTGGGGGCGGAGGGGGGGGGGGGGCCTCCCAGACCGTAGTTGAGGGGCGCAGGGGAGACGTTCCTCCAGGGCCTATGTACTTCGGGGCGTACAACCTTCACTTTACCCGGAAGTGGGTCTTTACAGCTGAGGGCGAATGACGAGGCCGGTGGTTTGTTGCAACTTTGTGACTTTACTGGACGCAGCCATACACCAAGCTAGAGCACCTGCACGCACTCACTGTCGCCGTTCCCTCACCTCTCTCGCCCACTCACTCACTGACGTCACTCACCTCACATGCTGTCATATCTTAAAGGGCCACACACACACACACACATAACAACACACTCTCGTAACAACTAACAAGACATCATGGTGAAGCCAGAAGTCGAGTTTCTTAACATGGAGACATTCTCAATACTTTCCTTTTGTCGAGCACAAAGAAAATAACATTTTAGTTAAATTTAAGTTGTGTCTTGGATCAAAGATCCTATCTACTTAAAGTTAAAGTGTCATTATGCTGCAGCTATTTAAAATAGTTTTGTCAATTTGTTCTGGCCTGAAATAAATTGGCCCTTTGAAACATATCTTTGTCTTTGTGTGTTGTATGTAGACCACATTGCTTAGCAGAGTTCAGTGATGAAAATGCATGTCAAGTTGATCAACACATTGTATTATTCTCCAGTGCAATAACAGTACTGAAATGAAGGCTAAAAGGGCATTAATGGGAGCCTTAAAATAAAAAAGAAAAGAAAAAGAAGTAACTAAATAGTTACTTTTCACAGTAACGCATTACTTTTTGGTGTAAGTAACTGAGTTAGTAACTGAGTTACTTTTGAAATAAAGTAACTAGTAACTGTAACTAGTTACTGCTTTTCAGTAACCAACCCAACACTGCTCACGATCTCGGGCGGACAAGGTTAAGAACCTCTGCCCAAGAGCATGCAGATACAACCTATGTAGCACCAGTGTAGACAAATGCTGCGCCTGTCAGTACACTTCAGTAAGTATTCTGTACTTCGCTTTTAGGAGTACAAATGTTGACAGTGTCGGTTTTTCCCAAATTCATTAGTTTTGACGGTGACCTCTCCCTTCCTTGATATCCTAGCAGTGTTTGCTGCATTTGCGTATGCTTTCAACACCCATGTGACGTAGCACTAGTCATTCATGAAGTCATTAAGGTAATCTAACAGAAGCTGAATGGCAAAAATTAGCCCTGGGGCTGAATCCGTTGTGGATCATTAACAATTGAAATTGTTAGTTATATAGGCTAACAAACAACGCCTAATTTCATCTTTGCATGAGGAACCAGATACACGGGTTGTCAACTTAAACAGTACTAACACTGTGTGTTGCCGAATGGAAAAGATTAGTCACAATTTTTTTTCAGATATATCTTTCAGATTTAACCCACTTTTCGCACATTTAGCTAATTTTTATCACATTGAAGTTTGAATCAAATGATCCATCCATCCATCTTCTTCCGCTTATTCAAGGTCAGGTTGCGGGGGGCAGCAGCCTCAGCAGGGAAGCCCAGACTTCCCTCTCCCCAGCCACTTCGTCCAGCTCCTCCCGGGGGATCCCGAGGCGTTCCCAGGCCAGCCGGGAGACATATTCTTCCCAACGTGTCCTGGGTCTTCCTCTTTGCCTCCTACTGGTCGGACGTGCCCGAAACACCTCCCTAGGGAGGCGTTCGGGTGGCATCCTGACCAGATGCCCGAACCACCTCATCTGGCTCCTCTCAATGTGGAGGAGCAGTGGCTTTACTTTGAGCTACTCCCGGAAGACAGAGCTTCTCACCCTATCTCTAAGGGTGGAGGAAACTCATTTCGGCCGCTTGTACCCGTGATCTTGTCCTTTCAGTCATAACCCAAAGCTCATGACCATAGGTGAGGATGGGAACGTAGATCGACCGGTAAATTGAGAGCTTTGCCTTCCGGCTCAGCTCCTTCTTCACCACAACGGATCGATACAGCGTCCGCATTACTGAAGACGCCGCACCGATCCGCCTGTCGATCTCACGATCCACTCTTCCCTCACTCGTGAACAAGACTCCGAGGTATTTGAACTCCTCTACATGGGGCAAGATCTCTTCCCCAACCCGGAGATGGCACTCCACCTTTTTCCGGGCGAGAACCATGGACTGGTACTTGGAGGTGCTGATTCTCATCCCAGTCGCTTCACACTCGGCTGCGAACCGATACAGTGAGAGCTGAAGATCCTGGCCAGATGAAGCCATCAGGACCACATCATCTGCAAAAATCAGAGACCTAATCCTGCAGCCACCAAACCAGATCCCCTCAACATCCTGACTGCGCCTAAGAATTCTGTCCATAAAAGTTATGAACAGAATCGATGAAATGTTCATCTAAATGTGAGCGCAAAATATATATATAATGTCAATGTTCCACCAATCCGAGGGCTCTCAGCCGCAAAGCCGCGCCCACATCTCTGCCTCCCAGTGCACGTCAGGGCAGTGAGTGTGCATGGTGGGTTGCATAAAGACAATTAGAGACTAACATGTCGACGCTGCACTTCTGCATTTGACAATGGATGGAATTGCTTCTTACACAGAGGCATGCAGTTTGTTGGAATACACTTATTTCTATTTGGATGTATCTTTTATCATTTCGCTGCGCTTTTACTTTGTGATTGTGTCACATATGAACATTAGATTGCTGTAAACAAAGCGATCACTGTCATGTAAGTTTAATGCAGCAGTCAGTTGACACGCTCGCTTTGGATCGGTTCTCAAGAATGTCTCAATGGTGAGCTAAATGGTAAAAACGTGATTATGTGCTGATGGGTGGTGGTCTAACCTCCGCCCAAATACCACCAAACCAAACACAGTGGTGAAAAATGTGCCTCGGTGTGGTGAAATAGGGCCTGTGGATGCCAGCCAACATGACGAGACACTTTGAAAACTCTACACCTGCTCTCACCATGTTGCTGTAGATTTCATCTGCCAGGATAGGCACATGGTTTCTGGAGGCCACTGTGAAGGAAGACCCATCAACATTTAATGAAGTACATATTCAGAGAGGATTCTGGGAATTCTTGACGAGTGCTGCTGACCTGTGAGGATCTTCTGTAGGTGGTCCTTGGTGAACACTGAACCGCATGGGTTTGATGGGTTAGTGACAATCAGACAGGATGTCTTGTCATCCATCAGGCTCTCCAAGTGTTGCAGGTCCACCTCCCATGACTTCTCGGGCTGATTATGGAAGAACAAAGAATATCTGAACAACTCGTGGGATGGACTACTTGTGGCACATACAGATAACTAAGCTTGTCAAGCACACAGTTATTCTTTCAAACAGGTTTGTAAACAACAGGAACTGTTGACTCTGCAGAATCCTGGCGCACGTACCACAACACCTTTCAAGCTTTCAGTGAACACAACACCGTTATTATCAAGTCAAAGTAGATTTTAAACTTTGACGTGTGCAAACACACAAATTGAAGGAGAAAATGAGAATATTATCATCAATGTATGACAGAAATGAGAAATTAAAATGGCATCATAAATGTAAGAGGGAAATGAGAATATCCTTTTGCCATATGAGGAGAAACGAAAATGGCATCATGAATGTATGAAGAAAATGATAAATGAAAATATCATCATGAATGTATAAAGGAAATGAGAATATAACCATGAAAGTATAATGAAAATAATCATGAATAAGAATACCATTATGAATGTATGATGGAAATAAGAAATAAGAATATCATCATGAATATATGAGGAAAATGAGAAATGAGGTACACTCATGGATACATGAGGAAAATGAGAATATCAACATGAATGTAAGAGGGAAATAAGAAATGAGAATATCATTATGAATGTATGAGAATTGAGAATATTATCATGAACATATGATGAAAATAATCATGAATAAGAATAGCGTTATGAATGTATGATGAAATAAGAAATGAGAATATCATCATGAATATATGAGAGAGTTGAGAATATAATCGTGACTGTATGATGGAAATAATCATGAATGAAAATACCATTATGAATGTATGATGGAAATGAGAACACTATGATCATATCATCATGAATACATGATGGAAATGAAAACAGCATGACTGTATGAGGTAAATGAGAATTGAGAATATGATAATGAATGGATGAGAGAATCAAGAATGGCATCATGAATGTATGATGGAAATGATCATATCCTCGTTAATGTAGAAGGGAAATGAGAATATCAATAACTATATAATGGAAATAAGAATTTCATCATGATTGTATGATTGAAGTGGAAATATGATCATAAACATATGAAGGATATAATGATACCTTCATGAATGCATGAAAAATAAATCAATCATATATATGGCATTCAACCATATATTTTCAAGTATTTCTTATATATATATATATATATATATATATATATATATATATATATATATATATATATATATATATATATATATATATATATATATATATATATATATATATATATATATATATATATATATATATATATATGTGTGTGGGAAAAAATCACAAGACTACCTCAATCATCAGGAGAATCTCCTGATGATTGAGGAAACCCTCATGAAACAGGCCTGTAGAGATGAAATAGTCTTGTGATTTTTTCCCACACATACATATTACGCTCTACCACGGTATCGAGCACTATTCTTTTTGGATAATCTAATTAAGACATATATATATATATATATATATATATATATATATATATATATATATATATATATATATATATATATATATATATATATATATATATATATATATATATATATATATATATATATATATATATATATATATATATGTATGTATGTATATATATATATATATATATATATGTATGTATATATATATATATATATATATATATATATATATATATATATATATATATATATATATATATATATATATATATATATATATATGATATGATATGATTTATATATGGTGCTTTGTACGTTTGATAAGACTAATAAATATGTTTGAGAAGGAATAAAGAAAGCTGTAAAACAATTAGAAGCACACAGATAGAAAGATAGTACTTAGTACATCAGCAGACTTTTCCGGACGTGAATGTATGAGAGAATTGAGAATATAATCATGCATGTATGATGGAAAAAAGAATATCACCATGAATGCATGAGGTAAATGAGAAATTAGAATATCATCATAAATGGATGATGGAAATGGGAATATAATAATGAATGTATGAGAGAAATGAGAATACCATCATGAGTTTATGGGGGAAATGAAAATATAATCCTAAATAAATGAGAGAAATGCTTCCGCCCGAATGCAGCTGAGATAGACTCCAGCACACCCCGCAACCCCAAAAGGGACAAGCGGTAGAAAATGGATGGATGGACAATATCATAATGAATATATGATGGAAATGAGAATTTCATCATGATTTTATGAGGTAAATGAGAAATGAGAAGTTCATCATTAATATAATTAGTGAAATGAGAATATTATCATCAATGTGTGATGGGAATGAGAAGATCATGAATGTATGAAGTAAATGAGAAATGAGAATATCATTATGAATGTATGAGGCAAATGACAATATTATCATGGTTGTATGCGAAACATCCATCCATCCATCCATTTTCTACCGCTTGTCCCTTTTGGGGTCGCATGAGTAATGAAAATATTGTGAATGTATGAGGAATGCCATCATGAATGTATGATGGAAATGAGGATATCACCATGTTTGATTGGAAATGAGAATATCATCATGAACGTACGAAGGAAATTAGAAATGAGAATATCATCATGAACGTACGAAGGAAATGAGAAATCCTACCATCAGGTTGTACAGTCTGACCTCGATGCCCATGGAAACAGCCAAAGTCTTATATAAGGAGAAGCCTGGACATGGAACCACAATGTTGTCTCCTGGGTTACAAAGGACACTGATCGCCAGGTCAATGGCTTGACTACAGCCGCTGGTCAGAATGACATCCTGCAGGGGGCGGGACATTTGCATACGGTAACGTTAGAGTTAGAGTTAGAGTTTGAGTTTATTTCGAACATGCAAGCATACAACATGATACATCACAATTTCCAGTTTCTCTTTTCAACATGTTCGAAAAGGAGTAGGAAGAAGCAGAGCTTATTTAATCCTACCCCTTTTCTTTACATAACAGTTGCTGAAACTTTTTTGTTCACTTCCTGTTCTCAATTTATTCACAATAAACTCCATAGGTAATCGCAATAAAAATAAATAAATAAATAGTAGTAAGAATTTAATAATAATAATTGGTGAAGTAAGTCATATTTCATATGATGAGATAAGTAAGATTACTTTAAGAATGAATGAATGGATGGATGAAATAAATTGAGAATGTTTGTTATGGTTCTTCTTCTTTGTACTTTGTAAACACTTTAAGTTTGAAGAGTTTCTTGAAGTGGATCATATTAGTACATTGTTTGATTGCTTTGCTTAATCCATTCCATAATTTAATTCCACATATTGATATACTGAAGGTCTTAAGTGTTGTACGTGCGTACAAATGTTTTAAATTACATTTTTCTCTAAGATTATATTTCTCCTCTTTTGTTGAGAAGAATTGTTGTATATTCTTGGGTAGCAGGTTATAGTTTGCTTTGTGCATAATTTTAGCTGTTTGCAAATTCACTATGTCGTGGAATTTCAGTATCTTTGATTCAATAAATAAATGATTTGTATGTTCTCTATATCCAACATTATGTATTATTCTAACTGATCTTTTTTGTAACACCGTTAATGAATGAAGTGTACTTTTGTAATTATTTCCCCATATTTCTACACAGTAGCTCAGATATGGTAACACTAGTGAGCAGTAGAGAATATGAAGTGATTTTTTGTCTAGAATATGTTTTGCTTTATTCATTATTGACGTGTTTCTTGCTACTTTATGTTGTATATTTTTTACGTGAGATTTCCAGTTCAATTTATCATCAATCATTATACCTAGAAATTTGGTTTCATTTACTCTTTCAATTTCTATTCCGTCTATTTCTATTTGTGTTTGACTTTCTCTACTACTATTACCAAATAGCATTATTTTAGTTTTACTGAGATTCAACGATAGTCTGTTTTTGTCAAACCATCTTTTTAATTTGTTAATTTCTTCTGTTATTATTTGTATTATCTCCTGTGTGTTCTCTCCTGAACAAAACGCTGTTGTATCATCCGCAAATAATACTAACTTTAAATCTTTTGTAACTTTACAAATGTCATTTATATAGAGATTGAATAATTTAGGTCCTAATATTGATCCCTGAGGTACACCACAGGATATATTTAGCGTTGTAGACATGTGTTCGCCTAGCTTCACGTATTGTTTCCTGTTCGTTAGATAACTTCTTATCCAGTTTAAGACTAACCCTCTGATGCCATATCGTTCTAGTTTTTTGATTAAAATATTGTGATTAATTGTGTCAAATGCTTTAGTTAGATCCATAAAAACTGCTGCTGCACATTTTTTACTGTCTATTGCATTGGTAATTTCTTCTGTAATTTCAATTAAAGCCATTGAAGTTGAGACATTAGCTCTGTATCCATATTGGTTCTCTTTGAGTATTCTATTTTTATTTATGAAACTCTCTAATCTGTTATTAAACAGTTTTTCAATGATTTTAGAAAATTGTGGAAGTAAAGAAACAGGTCTATAATTTGTAAATTGATGTTTATCTCCAGTCTTATAAATTGGTGCAACTTTAGCTATTTTCATTTTGTTTGGGAATGTACCTGTTTGAAATGATAGATTACTAATATGCATTAATGGTCCTGAGATCTCTTCTATAACCTTTTTTATCGTTTCCATATAAATTCCATTACAATCAGTTGAAGTCTTAGATTTACATTTTTTAACGATTGTCACTATTTCCTCCTGTGTCACATTACTGAGGAACATGGAGTTGGGATTTCGCTCTATGGTATCATTATAGTCCTCAATTGGAACTGGGTCTGGAATCCTTTCTTCCAATTTTGGTCCAATATTTACAAAATAATTATTGAAGCTTTCAACTACTTCCTTTATGTTGTCATTGTTTTTATTTCCGTCTAAAAAGTATTGAGGGTAGTCCCTCTTTGTGCCATTTTTAATAATGCTATTGAGGATGCCCCATGTTGCTCTCATATTATTTTTGTTCCTGTCCAATAATTCACTGTAATATTATTTTCTACATGATCGTAGTATGTCTGTTAACTTGTTTTTATACGTTTTGTACTTAATTTCTGCCTCTATAGTTCTTTGTGCTATAAATTCTCTATATAGTGTATTCTTCTTCTTACAAGCATGTTTTAATCCTTTTGTCATCCATGGTTGATTATTCTTTCTCTGCTTGTTACTGAGTTGTATCCATGGACAATGTTTGTCATAAAGTATTATGAACTTGTTTAAGAAATGTTCATATGCTTCATCAACCTCCTTTTCATTGTACACATTGTCCCAATCTTGCTTTTGTAGCTCAATTTTGAAGGCAGTCATCCTCTTCTTTGTGCACTGTCTTCGAAATGTCCTTTTGTCTTCCATGTTCTTCTTGTAGTGTCCATCATATATTGTAAAAACTGGCAGATGATCACTAACGTCGGTTATAAGTAGACCACTTGTAGTGTTATTGTCAAACTCATTGGTAAAAATATTATCAATAAGCGTGGCACAGTGTGCTGTGATTCTGCTTGGCTTTGTGATTTTTGGATATAAACTGATGCTGTACATTGTATCAATGAAGTCATCAATAGACTTTTGCTTGTTAGGGTTCAATAAGTCAATATTAAAGTCACCACATAAGAACATTATTCTTTGACCATTATCCATGTAATGTTCTTTCCTTGATCCATTCTTCAAATGTTTCTATACTTGACTTAGGTGATCTATATATACAACTGATGAAAATGTTTTTGCTTTTTTCCTGACATATTTCAATAGTTATACATTCTAAGATATTATCTATAGCAAATGACATGTTTTTTACCACTTTGTAGTTCAGGTTCTTCATCACGTACACAGCTACTCCTCCTCCATTTTTGTTGGTTCTGTTGATGTAGTTTAGTTCATATCCTTCCAGATCAAAATCTATTCCTTTTTTATCATAATCCATGTTTCTGTAACAGCAATCACTTTGAATGGTTCGTTGATGTGTTCCAAAAAGTTCTTAATGTTGTTGTTATTGTATACTGACTGTTAGTATGTAACACTGACAGTCATCCTCCTATTTCACCTTCTGTATGTAATCACGAGAGCCGAGTCGGGAGCTGGTGTAGACGTTAGACAGCTTTATTGCCACACACCGAACGGAAGTTCAACCCAACATATATGAACCCACCTGGCACTCCCCCTGGTGGTCACTGGGTGTAACCATGCAGACAAAACATACAGCTCAATACACAACATCCCTCCCCACTTATTCAGATTCGCACCCACCTAAAACCACCCCTATTAACCCCAGCCTATAAAAACAGACTAGGCCATAAGCACTTAGAACGTGTGTTATGTGCAAAATGATGCTTTGTGCGAATCGGCGGTGTAACCATAAAATACATTGAAATACCCACTTAGGGGGCTATTGTAAATAGGGAACTCAAACTTAAACACATACATGCTTACTGAGGCCGGGGGGTAGACTACCCCCGAACCTCGGAGTCAGTCAACGGGGATTATTCTGCCCCAAAACGTGACATGACTCTCTAACAACCCACGCCCCCAGTTCAGAGATTAAGGCGGTCTGGAGCTCTGGTAACCCGGAGTGGATACCTCCGGCCTGGCGCGCCAACATCCGCTCTCCGTCTGGGTGACCCTCCTGGCTCGGGGGCGACTGTCCCGGTTCCCAGAGCATCCCCTCTTGCCGGAGAAGGGGGGGGAGCAACCGGCTGGGCCCCAATTGTCAGTTCACTCGGCACAGCTGGTTGCTCTGGACCAGTGGGAACCAAAAGCGCACGGTCACCGGCTCTCATCTGCTCTGTGTGACGTCTCCAGAGTGCGCCTGCCCCCACATCCACGGAGTAGGATACCGGTCCCTCTTGTGATGCCACCAGTCCAGGCATCCACTTCTCCTCCCCCCGTCGATAATCACGCACCAGCACGGCCTCCCCCACTGCAAACCGTCTGTCCTTAGCCACCAGATCTCTGCGTTCTCGTTGGCCCTCCTGCGCCAGCTCCACCGTAGCCGACACGTTCGGCTTCACAAGGTCCAAGCGAGAGCGGAGCCGACGGCGCAGGAAGAGCATAGCCGGAGACTCACTCGTCGTCATGTGAGGCGCATTCCTGTAGCTGAGTAAAAATGCCTCCACTCGATGTTGCAGCGTAAATGTTCCCCTAGACGCTTTCAATGAACGCTTCAGCGTCTGCACAAAACGCTCTGCTTGACCGTTCGTGGCGGGGTGAAACGGCGCTGACCTTTTGTGCTTCACTCCGTTTGCCCGGAGAAATGCCCCGAACTCTGCCGCTGTGAATTGTGGCCCATTGTCACTAACCAGTGTCTCTGGTACTCCGTTGCGGGCAAACATACTCCTCAGGGCCTGTACAGTCTTCTCCGTCGTCGTCGTTTTCATCACCTGTACTTCCGGCCACTTAGAGTACGCATCTACCACCACCAAGAACATGTGTCCTTCGAACGGCCCCGCAAAGTCCACATGGATCCGTTGCCATGGAGATCCCGGCCACGGCCAGGTGTGTAGTGGGGAGAGCGCCGGGTTCTTTTGGTTCCGTTGACACGTAGAGCATGTCCTGGCCTGCTGTTCAATCTGGGCGTCTAACCCCGGCCACCAGACATGGCTCCGTGCAATGGCCTTCATCTTGACCATGCCTGGGTGCCCGGCATGTAGTTCCTTCAGAAGCTGCGGTCTCAACGCTGGAGGCACCACCACTCTACTGCCCCATAGCAAACACCCCTGGATCACCGTCAGTTCGTCTCGTCGCATGTAGAAGGGTGCCAACGCGTCATTCTGCCCAACTGTTCCAACAAACTGGCCTGAAACTACCATATCTACTACCCTAGAGAGCACTGGGTCATATTTAGTTCCCTTCCTAATATCTTCACTGTCCACTGGGAGTGTCTCAAGGTGATGTACTGTCACCCTATCTACTGCGTCTGGCTTTTCCCCATGCGCTACCTGCAGTGGCAACCGTGAGAGACCATCTGCATTCCCATGATCTGCTGCTTTCCTGTATTGGATTGTGTAGTTGTGTGCCGCTAACACTAACGCCCACCGCTGCAGTCGTGCGGCCGCCATAGGTGGCGTCGCCTTACTGGGACTCAATATACTTGTCAGCGGTCTGTGATCTGTGAGTAGTGTAAAATGGCACCCGTACAAATAGGCGTGGAATTTACGTACCCCAAAAATAATTCCCAGCGCCTCCCTTTCAATCTGAGCATAATTTTGCTCTGCCTTGCTCAGTGTCCTAGAGGCAAAGGCTATGGGTCTCTCCTCACCACCGGGCATCACGTGCGAAAGTACCGCGCCCACCCCATACGGCGACGCGTCACACGCTATCCGCAGGGGCAACCTGGGGTCATAATGCGTTAGCACCTGTTCTGATTGCAAATGGTCTTTTGCTGCCTTAAAGGCTTTCTCGCACTCTGGTGACCACTTCCATGCCACTCCGGTGTGCAACAGCTCATGTAACGGGCTGAGCATGGTTGCCATGTTTTTAACAAAACGCCCATAATAGTTTATCAGGCCCAAAAAAGAACGGAGCTGACTCACATTAATGGGGGCTGGGGCCTCCGCTATGGCCTTAAGCTTCTCTGGGGACTTATGTAGCCCTTTTTTATCAATGACATGCCCCAAATATTCTAATGAACTCTTGAAGAATTCACATTTCTCCTTCTGTACTCGCAAACCGAATTTTCCCAATCGGCCCAACACTGCATCTAAGTTTTTTAGGTGATCTGCATCGTTCTCCCCAGTCACCAAAATGTCGTCCAGGAAACAATGGACGTTGGGGAGGCCCTGCAACACTTGGTCCATGACTCGCTGAAAGATTGACGGCGCAGAGGTGATCCCGAAGGGAAGACGGTTATAGCAAAACATTCCCTTCTGCGTGGTAATGGTCAGATATTTACGGGAGCTTTCCTGAACCGGCACCTGTAAATATGCGTTCGCCAGATCTAATTTGCTGAAACGCTGCCCCCCTGCTAGCGATGCGAAAAGATCTTCTATCCTCGGAATGGGGTAGTGTTCAGCACAAAGCGCGGGATTCAAGGTCACTGTAAAATCTCCGCATATACGTACTTTCCCATTTTTTTTTAAAATGGGTACAATTGGAGTAGCCCATTCACTAAACTGTACTGGAGACAGTACGCCCCCCTGTTCCAAACGCTCTAATTCCTCCTCCACCTTCGGCCGAAGTGCATACGGCACCGCCCGTGCTTGGAAGAACTTCGGTTGATGCACCGGCTTGAGGGTTAACGCCACCTCAAAGCCCTTTAGTGTACCTAGACCTTCTTGGAACACCCTGGCATGGCTGTCTAGTACTGTCGCCATTGTGCGGTCTTCCTGTATGGGATGTGTAGCTCGAATAGTTTTAATCATTGTCCAATCTAACTTTACTTTTCGCAACCATTCTCGTCCAAAAAGAGAGAGAGCGTCACCCTTAACCACATACAGGGGGAGACGTGCCCGTTGTTTGTTGAGACGCACGTCTACTTTTATTACCCCCAAGGGTGTCATAACCTGCCCTGTATACGATCTCAACAGTAGGTTGGTGGTACGGAGGCGTAACTGGCTAAATTTAGCATTGTATACTTTTTCTGAAATGATCGACACTGCCGCACCTGTGTCTAACTCCATTTCTATAGTTTGTCCCTCCACTTTGGGTCTAACCCAGATAATCGCTGACGCAGCGCTATCATGTTTAACGCTTTTTTCTACCTCCACTACATGTAAGCCTCCCACCCCATCTGAATCTGTTGTCTCTGGGTCGCTGGGCTTAGTCTCCGCCTCTACCTGATCGGCCCTCTTTTTGAATTTTCCTTTCATTTTCTGTCCCTTTTTAACCCAAAAAAAATGTGTTGTCTTCGGTCCCCCTTTATCCTCCCTGCACATACGAGCTATGTGCCCCCTTTTTCCACAATTGTGGCAGGACTGGTCCTTGTAAAAACATTCCTCCATTTTGTGATTTACTCTACCACAACGAGTGCATTTACGGCCCGGTGGCAAGGAGAGAGAGACAGCGTTCACCTTCTGTGAGCTACTGAGCTGTTGAGATTCACGTGCCACTGTTTCTATTGAAACTGCTAGTTCAACTGCTCTTTGGTATGTTAAATCCTTCTCTGTTAACAGCCTCTTTTTAATCGACTCACTGTTCAACCCACACACTAACCTGTCTCTTAGTGCATCCTGCAGGTAAGCTCCAAATTCACAGTGCTCTGATAATTTTTTTAGATCTGTTACATACTGTGTAATAGTTTCCCCCTCCCCCTGATCTCTCTTATGAAATCTATATCTCTCCGCTATCACTATGGGCTTTGGGGAGAAATGTGCTTGCAACAATGTCACTACCTCATCATACGTTTTCGTGCCCGGCTTCTCTGGGGCGATGAGGCTGCGCAGTAGACCGTACGTCGCCGGTCCCATCACGCTGAAAAACACCGGCAGCTTCCTCCCCTCATTCAGTCCATTTGCTGCCACGAAATGCTCAAACCTCTCCACGTATGTCGACCACTGCTCCGTCGACTCATCAAAGGCGTCCATCTGTCCCAGGATGCCCGCCATGCTCGCAGGTCGTCCCGACGTGAGTCGTACCCCCGCTGCTATGCGGAGCTAATGCTAACAAAGCTAAGCTAACGCTAGCCGTCGATGAACTCCGCGGATTCGCCGCCACCCGCCTCTTAATCCGTCGGCAGGCGCATCCGTGCTCGTCGCCAATTATTGTATACTGACTGTTAGTATGTAACACTGACAGTCATCCTCCTATTTCACCTTCTGTATGTAATCACGAGAGCCGAGTCGGGAGCTGGTGTAGACGTTAGACAGCTTTATTGCCACACACCGAACGGAAGTTCAACCCAACATATATGAACCCACCTGGCACTCCCCCTGGTGGTCACTGGGTGTAACCATGCAGACAAAACATACAGCTCAATACACAACAGTTGTAGTTTGCATACAAGCTTCTGCTATTAAAATGAATAATTGACAATTTGTTATCGCATGTAATGTTGCTATTATATTGATCATCTGTATAATAAAAACAATTATTACTGATGTGGGAGAAAAAATTTGTATCTGGATCTATATCATTTTCCAAATCCTGGTTTTTGTAATCTTTGTTGCAGAAATTTTTTAGTTCCATATTTTCTTGTTCAACAATCTTTGATGTTGTTTCAATAATCTCAATAAGTGTAGGTGGATGCAATCCTGAATGTAGGTCCTCTTGTTTAGTCGTCCTTTGGAACATAGTAGTGTCGATGCTGAATTTGGGTGTTTGTTTTCTGTCAGAGTCCATTATCATCGTTGTTGTGGTAGCTGTGTAAACTTTAAAATTGTCCAGGTCCTTGATGTCATGGACAACAATTACTCTTGCTTCTGGACCTCCATTCAGCTTGTTGTAGATTTTACAGTTGGTGCTCCAAGTTCCCTGGATTTTTCCCTGCTTTCTCAAGTCGCGTGCTTTCTTGGCGATTCCAGCATTACGTTTTGTGAGATGCTCATTCATGTACACATTTGTTCCCTTCAGCTTCTTTCCCTGTCTCAGCAATGCCATTTTAGATATTCTCTTTACGAGTTTCACGAGCACGACTGGAGTGGCGTTGTTGTTTCTTCCGTTCAATGGGATGCATGTTTCGATGGTATTAATGTCAATTTCAATTTCCTTTGATTGCAGAAAGTTGACCACTTGCTGTTCTGCTGAGATCATATCCATTTCATCTGGTTCACCTTCATTATTCACAGCTTTCGCATAGGATCTTGGTTTAATTCGGTGCCCTGTCACAATGATATCATTCATTCGTTTGTCCTGATCCATTTCATCTATGATATTCCTCAACATGTTGTTGTCTTCTTGAAGGGTCTTCATTCGTTTGCCCATTTCAGTGGCTTCATTATTTCTTCTGTTGTTCTGAGATTGCAGATTTTCTATATTTTTCTGCAGACTTTTCACATCTTGTTTGTGTTCTGTTGTTACTTTTCTCAGATATTCTTTCAATTCTTTCATTTTTTCTTTCATTTCTTTCATTTCTTTCATTTCTTTCATTTCTTTTTTCATATCTTTCATTTCTTTATTTCTTTCATTTCTTCTTTCATTTCTTCAAGTATTTGTATTATCACTTCTTGATTCCCATCATGTCTTGTGTCCAACCTCAAATCTTGTTCCCAGTTGTGTTCTGTATCAGCTGACCCCGAAGGTTTCGGGATTTCAATCTTTCCTTTACCTTTTCGCATCGCGGCAGTCACTGACGTCAATGCCTCTTGCTTGTGTCTTAACGGCAGTTGCTTCTTTAGCGACTTGCGGCACTTTAACTTGTTTTTTCCAACAATTTCGTATCTTGCGCCGTTCAGAGATCAATTTGAGGTGTCAGCCTGTCAACTTATATCACTCTGCGACGTCGGGATCACTTTAAAACAGCTGTAAACTCGCCGTAGCTTTTGGTTGCTAGGCAACCGCTTTGAACTGTGGCAAGGCGCCTTTGGCTTGAGGCTAACGGCTCTCCCAACTCGCCTTCTTTCAGCGTATCAGTGCCTCTCAACTGACCAAAATCAGATTGAAGATGCCAGGGTACTCTCCTGTGGCTGTGATCGCAAATCAGTGGTCAAAATCTTTAGATTTAACAAAAAACTCCGGTAGCAAGAGCGGAGCCTTTCTCTTTTGCGTCCTTTCTCATTGACAGGAAGTGACATACAACATGCAAATGATCTTCAAATACTTAAGTTCTAAATTAATAGGACACTTTTTTGTTTACATCACAACATATTGAATATTACAATAATACACAGGGACGTAGAAGTCTGGACATAGAATATGCACATATAATGTACAAACACAATATTTTTTTTAATAATTTAATGATCAATTCATTTATAAATAAAAATATGAAATAACTAAGTCAATTCACAAATTATTTAATAAAATTCAATAAGAATTTATAAATGTATAAATGTATGTATATATATATATATATATATATATATATATATATATATATATATATATATATATATATATATATATATATATATATATATATATATATACACATACACTACCGTTCAAAAGTTTGGGGTCACCCAAACAATTTTGTGGAATAGCCTTCATTTCTAAGAACAAGAATAGACTGTCGAGTTTCAGATGAAAGTTCTCTTTTTCTGGCCATTTCGAGCGTTTAATTGACCCCACAAATGTGATGCTCCAGAAACTCAATCTGCCCAAAGGAAGGTCAGTTTTGTAGCTTCCGTAATGAGCTAAACTGTTTTCAGATGTGTGAACATGATTGCACAAGGGTTTTCTAATCATCAATTAGCCTTAAAAATATATTTTTTAAAATACCGGCAGCGGTTAAGTTTAGATTCATGAAGAAAGTGAAGGAAAGTTTATAACTGAATACATTTACATATGCATAAAAATGTGTTTTCCTTTGTAGTATTTTTTAAAATGAATTAAGTAATGTTTATGACCTTTTTCCAAAACACAATATAGAATGTGAGATATAACAGAATAATGCATACATTTAACATTTGTTTTCAAAACGGTTACAAAAAAGTGGGACCCCAAAAAATTTACTGTGGGACCCCATTTTTATGACTTGATGGGGACCCCCATTTTTGAAAATTCCTAGCGCCAACACTGATGGGAGTATTGGTGCGTTCCGGTTCTAATACTAATCCAATATCATCCCGGGGGCCATAGATAATTCATTCACGGGCCGGATCTGGCCCGCGGGCCTTGACTTTGACACCCCTCAAATAGATGTTATAATACATGTTTATCATTTCAAAATCTCTGACATAGTAATAAATGCACCACAAAATGGCAAGAGCTCGGTTGGTAGAGCGGCCGTGCCAGCAACTTGAGGGTTGCAGGTTCGATCCCCGCTTCCGCCATCCTAGTCACTGCCGTTGTGTCCTTGGGCAAGACACTTTACCCACCTGCTCCCAGTGCCACCCACACTGGTTTAAATGTAACTTAGATATTGGGTTTCACAATGTAAAGCGCTTTGAGTCACTTGAGAAAAAGCGCTATATAAATGTAATTCACTTCACTTCACTTCACTTATGCTTATGTGTCCAGACTTTTCAGTTGCTCGTGATTCATTGATAATAAATAAATAACCTAATCATGGACCCTGTTGTCACACATAATTAAAAATTAAAAAAAGATACCTCTGCCTCAAGAGGAGCCTCAGGACAGCTGTAAAAGTTGGCGACTGCTTGTCGGCTCTTCAAGTATCCTGACAGAAAAATTTACAATGAACTTCAGTTTTACTGTGGTGGAATCATGTAAGATAAGAAAGGAGCACAATGCAAGAGTATCACTGAAACGCTCGCTCTGCACCCCGCCAAGGTGTGGTGCACGTACAAAGAAAAAGCCTGCATTTATCCACTTACTAAAACTATAGAGTCGTCTTAATGTTTTTACTTGATTATTTATTTGCATGCAATGTACAATACTACATTTTGTTTACAGAAGTATTTTACGTGAGACAGAAGTTTCAAGTTTGCACTTGAACTGATTATTTATTATCACTATTTATTTATTTTTGAATCTATACTGATTTATTGGGAGTTTATTTATTTGTACATGAAGTGAATTAATTAACTTATATTATGTTTTGCATATGGTGAATGGTTATATTCATCAGGGAGAAAGCAACCACCAGTTTAAATGGTGTATTTCAGTTTGGGCCCTTTAGTACTGACATTTGTGTGTGGATTGGATTAGTTCTCGCAGATGAAGAGGCAATTAAAGTGGACCTCGGTATGCAAAGGTGATGGCCCTATCTGTGAGAAGAGACTACATGTTTAGCTTAATGACAGCATCTAAGATACGACCTGCATCTGTTGTCTTTCCAGACACTTACACACCAACCTCTTCTTTTATGGTCAGGGTGTGCTGTCCTGACCCAGCACACACACACACACACAGACAGGAGGTAGGAATATAAAACTGATTGTTTGGCTTCTCCAACTTAAAGGTCTACTGAAACCCACTATTACCAACCACGCAGTCTGATAGGTTATATATCAATGATAAAATCTTAACATTGCAACACATGTCAATACGGCCGGGTTAACTTATAAAGTGCAATTTTAAATTTCCCGCTAAACTTCCGGTTGAAAACATCTTTGTATGATGACGTATGCGAGTGACGTCACTAGTTAAACGGAAGTATAGGTACACCTTTGAATCCAATACAAAAAAGCTCTGTTTTCATCTCAAAGTTCCACAGTATTCTGGACATCTACGTTGGTGAATCTTTTGCAATTTGTTTAATGAACAATGAAGACAGCAAAGAAGAAAGTTGTAGGTGGGATCTGTGTATTAGCGGCTGGCTGTAGCAACACAACCAGGAGGACTTTGACTCGGATAGCCGACGCGCTAGCCGACGCTAGCCGCCGACCGCACGGATGATCGGGTGAAGTCATTCGTCCCTCCGTCGATCGCTGGAACGCAGGTGAGCACGGGTGTTGATGAGCAGATGAGGGCTGGCTGGCGTAGGTGGAGCGCTAATGTTTTTATCATAGCTCTGTGAGGTCCCGTTGCTAAGTTAGCTTCAATGGCGTCGTTAGCAACAGCATTTTTAATCTTCGGCAAGCTGGAAAGCATTAACCGTGTAGTTACATGTCCATGGTTTAATAGTGTTGTTGATTTTCTGTCTATCCTTCCAGTCAGGGGTTTATTTCTTTTGTGTCTATCTGCATTTGAGCCCGATGCTATCACGTTAGCTCCGTAGCTAAAGTGTTTCGCCGATGTATTGTCGTGGTGATAAAAGTCACTGTGAATGTCCATTTCGCGTTCTTGACTCTCATTTTCAAGAGGATATAGTATCCGAGGTGGTTTAAAATACAAATCCGTGATCCACAATAGAAAAAGGAAAAAGTGTGGAATCCAATGAACCATTGTACCTAAGTTACGCTCAGAGCGAAAAAAGATACGTCCTGCACTGCACTCTAGTCCTTCACTCTCACTTTCCTCATCCACGAATCTTTCATCCTCGCTCAAATTAATGGGGTAATCGTTGCTTTCTCGGTCCGAATATCTCTCGCTGCTGGTGTAAACAATAGGGAAATGTGAGCAGCACTCCAGCTTGTGACGTCACGCTACTTCCGGTACAGGCAAGGCTTTTTTTTATCAGCGACCAAAAGTTGCGAACTTTATCGTCGTTGTTCTCTACTAAATCCTTTCAGCAAAAATATGGCAATATCGCGAAATGATTAAGTATGACACATAGAATGGATTTGCTATCCCCGTTTAAATAAAAAAAATTCATTTCAGTAGGCCTTTAAGAGTCCTTCATTTTTTGACCAGACCTCCGCCAGGAACTGCAGTCCTGTATAGTGACGCTCACTTGCAATAAAGCAACTTTTGGTTCAGTACAGCGTCTCCGACGTCTCTTTTGATCAGCCGCACTGCCGTGTCACCCTTCTGTCCGGACGAGGATGACAAGACCAGAAACACACTTCATACGCAATGTGCAATGCTACATTTTTGTTAACAGAAGTAATTTGTTTAAAACGGAAGTATTTCCTCCCAGAGGAAGCTCTTAATTTAGTTCTTATTACATTATTATTTTTTTAAATTTAAATTTACATCTGGTCTAAAAAGAACAACATAATACAAATTAGAATTTTGCTAAAAATAAGATGCAATATCATTTCAAACGGCTAATTCTGATCAAATAAAAGAAAAACGTGTTTTAATGATCTTTCATTTGTATGCATTGGTTTCTTAAAAAAGTAGGGGGGAAATTGGAAAAAAAAATCAGAAATCAATCATAAAAAAACAGATTTTTTGGTAATTTTTAGCTCATATTGCCCCGGGCTAATTTAATAGTGCAAAAAGTACATGCAGGCACTATAATGATAAATAGAACATTCCTATGATATAAGTTAGAATGTAGGAGTATAGGGTTTAGGTTTAGGGTTAGAATAGGAATAATTGGTTGAGAATCAAACTGACCAACGGAAGGAGCGTAGCCGTTGTACTGCTGCAAATCGATGGCGTCCTTCATGGCTTGCAGCACTGCATCGTCTGTCGGAAGGTTTCCGAACACAGTGGGATCCCCTGAGAAGTTATTAATGTGGATATAAGATGTTTTACAAGAAGTTTATGTAGTATTTGGCGGTGATTTGCTGATCCACCAATCACGAGTAGGGTGCCTCACCTATAGAGAGAGCGATCATGGGTTTACTGGGATTGGGTGAGAGTTTCATCCCGTCTACAATCGCTCGTATGGGATTAAAGGTGTTGTCGGCCATGACAGACGGCTTCACTTCCCATCGCTCTCTGCGGCTCTTGGACTTGACCGGGTAAAGACTTCCGTTGACTCTTACGTGATGGGCGCTCTTCCCATTGACTGCCCCTACATTCATCTGTTTGTTGTTGACGTTGGGTTTGTTGTGGACTCCATTTTCGTTCATCTGCACCGAGGAAGACTTGCCGTCATTCCGGGCACTGTTATGGAGAATAACACGGAAATTACCATCCATTTTCTTTATTTACCAAAGGAGATATGAAGTAATTGAACACTTTATTTAGGCCTAAAATATGTAGAATATGCTTTAAAAAAATCACACACACGCACATATATATATATATATATATATATATATATATATATATATATATATATATATATATATATATATATATATATATATATATATATATATATATATATATATACACATATATATAGTCAAGGTTTCTGTGGTTTATCCGTTATACAGTGCTCAATACCGGGGTTTTGCAGGTTTCCCTGCTCTTCAGGGGATTTTATTTATATATAATCACCTGAACAGCAGGGAAACCTGCGAAACAGGCTTGTAGGGATGAAATAGCCTCTGTGTTTTTCCCTGTCCTAACGAATAATATATATATATATATATATATATATATATATATATATATATATATATATATATATATATATATATATATATATATATATATATATATATATATATATATATATATATATATACATATATATATATATATATATATATATATATATATATGTATATATATATATATATATATATATATATATATATATATATATATATATATATATATATATATATATATATATATATATATGTATATAGGGCCATCAGGTGATGAATTGTTAAAATCAGATAACCTGTGATTAATCATAATTAATTAGAAGTTATCATTTCTAGCATAAATAACATTTGCTTAAGAAAATACCCAAATATTTGGATACAAATTAAATTTGGTAGTCAGAATGTCATACAGGAACATTTAAAAAAATGTTTTCCTGAATTGCAAGTCATTGATGTGTACTTACTATACTTTAGTAAGTACACTTTTTTGAAAGTCTTTGCAGTAATATAGATTTTGAATGTCTAATCATATTGAATTTAAATTCCCAGGGGCTCGACATGTGGCGATATGTCGCCATTTCAATGAGAATGTAGGAGAATGTCGGTGACCATGATATGTAGTTTCCTGATATCACATTAATTACTTTTATGACCCAACCCAAACAACCTTTCCTAGTCATGGTGCAGAAAAACCATTCAACCACCACAAAAAGTCAACAAACATGGTCACACATAACATAATGCAAAACACTCTCTCCACACTTATCCATGTTGGACTTTTAGCTGCTTGATATTTCTGATTGATTACAAAGCTTTAAAGAGGTAGTCAGTTAGGAAGTAAACAAGGTAGGAGTTGAACTTTCACATACTCTTAATATTCAATTATAACAATTATTAATTTTATATCAATTATATTATTATGACACACACACATACACTTTCACATACACATTACATACACATACACACACACATACACACATATATATATATATATATATATATATATATATATATATATATATATATATATATATATATATATATATATATATATATATATATATATATATACACAGTCGTGGTCAAAAGTTTACATACACTTGTAAAGAACATAACTTTAAACAGCTAAACATAAAAAAGTCATGAACACACCTCTAATGACAATAAAAAAGTACATGCAGTGTGATGGTGTCTTGCCAGATTTTGTATTTTGTAGGAATACAGAATTTGTATTCCTGCTGTAGGAGCACTTGCATTTAGAGGAGAGGAGCTACATCATACCAGTTTCATGCATAATAACACAAAATGTGGATTGTTATGATCATGGTTTGATTGTCAATAATGTTTTGTAATGTAATGTGTGATATTTCTACCTGAATAAATGCTTCTGATATTCTGTACATTACATGTTGTATAAGTTAATGGTATTAATATCTCTGCATGACAATGTTTTAACCTTCTCTGGTAATAAAATGTAATAGTCAGCCTGCTAAACATTCTGTAATTGAGGACTATCATCCAGAACATTTTATATAAAACTATACACTTTATTTTAATCTGCAAAAACATGTCCTATTCCTCAACTGATGTACCAGCGTTTATTTTTAATTGAAATATCACAGACTACATTACAAAACATCTTTGACAAAGCATGATTGTATTGTAAGACTTTTTTTCATTTTGTTATGTAGTTAGACTGGATGTAACACATAGCGCTATTATTGTTAAGCCGGAAGTATATGAGAAAGTGTCTTGATGGCGTCTCCATTAAAAAAGTGACTCTGGACTTCTTGCACACGGTCTTTACTTTTTGCTGAGCTTTTATGCCATTTTACTAAAACAGTTACAGCAACAATCTGCATTTGATGTTATTATTAGGTTAAACTAATATATACACAAACGTGAAGTTCGACCGACCAACTGTAAACTCGGCAGCAGGCTGTTGCTCCAATGTGTCTCACTGGAATCGTGGATTTAAAAAAAAGTTTTTTTCTTGACTGTGCAATAAACTTTTTACACTTTTATACTGAAATAAATACACTTAATAATTATTAAATACAAATATTGAAAAAAATATCGGCAGCGGTAAAGTTTTGCTCCATGAAGGAAATAAGAAAATGAATGAATGTTTATAACTGAATACATTTACATTTTTTAATGAATTAAGTAACATTTATGCCAGGGCTGTCAAACTCAAATACAGAGTGGGCCAAAATTTAAAACTGAACAAAGCCGCGGGCCAAGGTTGAACAAATGAACCTTTTAATAGGGACCCAAACAGGTTTTGCATTGAATATTGAACAAGCAAGGCTTATATAACTTTATAGTGACATGCAAAATCGAGTTTCAAATAATAATAATAATAATTAAAAAATATCAATGGCATATCAAATACAATTTAAATAAAAATTGAATGCCTCTTTTCTATTTGCAGCCTTCTGAGGTAAATATCAACATTAACTTTTTCCACAGGCTAATAAATTTGAAAATAAAATAACAATGACTAAACCAACCATTCAGGACTTTAAACTGCTCAGTTTGCAACACACTGATCTAATCTGATGTGCCCAAGCACACCAAACAAGAATGACAAACACATTTCGGGAGAACATCCGCACCGAAACACAACATAAACACAACAGAACAAATAACCAGAACCCTTTGCAGCACTAATTCTTCCGGGACGCTACAAAATACACCCCCGCTACCATCAACCCCCCCCCCTTGTAGCGTCCCGGAAGAGTTAGTGTTGCAAAGGGTTCTGGTTTGGTGTGGATTCACAGTGTGGCGTATATTTCTAACAGTGTTAAAGTTTTTTATTCGGCTACCCTCAGTGTAACCTGTATCGCTGTTGACGAAGTATGCGTTGCATTCTAATGTGTGTGTGTGCAGAAGCAGCACATATGTGACTGGGCCAGCACTCGTTTGGCTGGCTGGCATTTGGACGACTCCCGAGGATCGGCGGGCCAGCTTTCGTGTTAATTTGATATCGTCTCAAGGGCCAAGTGAAATTACACGGCGGGCCAAATTTGGCCTGCGGGCCGGAGTTTGACACCCATGCCGTAGAATAAAGGTATTTTTCTGCAGAACTGTTTGCATCGTCACTTTATTAAAGGTGGTTGATCTTAACAATTCAGAAAATAGCTGTAAAATAATGGTATTTTTCTGTGGAACTGCAAGCATTGTCACTTCATTAAAGGTGTTTGATCGTAATAATTTGGAAAAACTCTGTAGAATAAAGGTGTTTTTCTGCAGAACTGTTTGCATCGTCACTTTATTAAAGGTGGTTGATTTGAATAATTTAGTAAAAATCTGTAAAATTACGATATTTTTCCGCAAAACGTTTCATGAAAATTTCTGTAAATATAATGTTTTTGATCATTATTTGGTTTACAATGTTTTACTTTAATTTTATGGTTTTCGTTTGGCAGCCAGAGCTGCCAGTAGATGACCGTTTTTTTACAGTTTTTTTTTACAGTGCACCACTAGCTCAAACATTTAGAAGGAGTCTGGAGCAAATCTCATGGAGAAGTTTTTAAAGCACAAACTAGGTCGAATTGATTAATTTTAGCACTGCAACATTGTATATAAATGTATTTTTAAATCCGTTTTTCTTTTGCAGTATATTTGTAAATTTTTGTGTTCAGTAAATAATAATGGTATTAAATTAACAAATGCTTTCATACCATTTGATAAGGTTTAATCCTGTTAAACTGTATGCAGCTTAGATATCTTTATTGAACGCCTTGCAAATCAAGAGTAAGTCAGTGTTGAAAAGTTGGGCCCCCTAGGTCAAAAAGGATAAGAACCCCTATTTTAAAACATAAAATGATGTACTTTTCATTAAGATTCAATTAAATATCCTAAACATTTGATGGGTATTATTATCATTACAATTTTCCTTCATTCACAATGAAAGCTTGACAAATGACACAAAAAATGTATGAATCAAATCCTCAAAATACTGAAAAAAAGAAGAGAAAAATACAAATAAAATAACAGTAATATTTTGTTTTACTGTCAATACAACATGCCCAATAAAAGTGTCTATTGAAGAATATTCTTACCTCATGATAAGTCTTTTCACTGGTACCTATGAGGACAGAGAATAATGGATGAAGCGAATGAACTGAGGAGGACTTGATTGGTGCATTTTATAGCCAGGCTACAAAAGATGGGAGTTGAGCCCACCCTATACTTTCATTGGTGGACGCGAGAGGGTTGCGCCACGACACCCCTCTTACATCATAACCAGAACCATACTGACTCACAGCCATCCGGCACCATGGGAGGCGGTGAGGATTCTACGCTGCGTGACGTCCGCCAGTGGTGCATCCCAAAAGTTTCACATGAACATGTTTATTTGTCTGCTACTGGACACGCCCACTTGGGCAAACACCCCTGTTTTTCTTACTCAACTGTGCACATATTTTAATAAACACATATCCATTTGAATACATCAAATAAAGATTCCAATAAGTAAACATTTTAGCCAGAAAAGGAGAGTGGCCGGGTGTATTCCCCAAAATAACAATAGTGTGTCAGGTAAACATTTCCAAAGGCTTATTTATTATCAATCAATCAAAGTTGACTTATATAGCCCTTAATCACAAATGTCTTACCATTAAAGCTCATATTAAATCCATGTAACAATTGCAATGCTTTAACCCTGCTTTTACGTTCTCACTATATTAATTCAATAAATTCATAGAAAACAGTGTTGACAGCAATGGCGTTACCAGTTTAACCACATTATTCAGTGGTTGAACCTTGCTACAATGTTGACGCTACGGTAGCGTCCACAAAAGCTACAAAACCCAAAACCAGTGAGGTTGGCACGTTGTGTAAATAAAAACAGAATACAATGATTTGCAAATTCCTTTTAGCCTATATTCAATTGAATAGACTGCAAAGACAAGATACTTAACGTTCGAACTGGTAAACTTTTGTTATTTTTTGCAAATGTTAGCTCATTTGGAATTTGATGCCTGCGACATGTTGCAAAAAAGATGGCACAAGTGGCAAAAAAGACTGAGAAAGTTGAGGAATGCTCATCAAACGCTTATTTGGAACATCCCACAGTTGAGCAGGCTAATTGGGAACAGGTGGGTGCCATGATTGGGTATAAAAGCAGCTGCCATGAAATGCTCAGTCATTCACAAACAAGGATGGGGACGAGGGTCACCACTTTGTGAACAAATGCGTGAGCAAATTGTCGAACAGTTTAAGAACAACATTTCTCAACAAGCTATTTCAAGGAATTTAGGGATTTCACCATCTACGGTCTGTAATATCATCAAAAGGTTCAGAGAACCTGGAAAAATCACTGCACGTAAGCGTAATAAATATTTAATGCCCGTGACCTTCGATCCCTCAAAAAGCGACATCAATGTGTAAAGGATATCACCACATGGGCTCAGGAACACTCCAGAAAACGACTGTCAGTAACTACAGTTCGTCGCTACATCTGTAAGTGAAAGTTAAAACTCTACTATGCAACGCGAAAGCCATTTATCAACAACACCCAGAAAAATAACATTCGACATGTGTTTGATTGTATTTCTGGACTGTATATGTTAAAAATTCAATAAACAAATGTTTAAAATATATATATAAATTAATATATACGCCAGCAAATGATCTGATGTAGCCAGGAGGGAAAGCGGCATCGCAGAATTTGAAGCTCTTGACGACTTCCAACACAAATTTGAGGAAACACATTCAGGTATTTCCAAAAGTTATGGAGATAGATAAAAGAAACAATTACTACTTAAGACTGTATATAATGACCATTAAGACAAACAAAGTAAAAATAAAGGGGAAAGATGACCACATCTGCAACTACAATACAATATTTATTCAGCACAGTCCTGTTTAGGTTGTTGCCCCCGCGACCCGACATCGGATAAGCGGAAGAAGATGGATAGATGGACGCCTCTTTAGTTATGTCTACAATGAGACTCATTGACAGTTACTGTATTAGTCCAAGAAATATCGATATTCCAGTGCTAGAAAGACACATGTTATCCCAAGAATTTCAAATTTAATATTCATTTATACCTTAATGATAAAGTCACACAATTGGAAAATCAATTGAACTGATCTGATCAGTTTGTATCACAGATCATATAGGAATGGCTTGGAATTATGTTTTTTATGTCAACATTAGCTCTGTTACAACATCATAAGTGACTGTAAAATGTGCATCTTTTGTAGTACACCATGCTGTAGTAGTGTCTCTGTCTTTTTCACACATGGCGTGTGAGATGGATGGTCCTGGATTTGTACGGATCAATATTTGTTTGTTAACCAGTTTCCCAAAGTTGCATTTTCTTCGTTAGACACTACTTAATCAATTTGATGTTAATGTGTTTAACCCACTTTACCAGTAACCCCATTGAGCGCAATTATAATAACGAATCTTAAGTTCCCTCTTTTGGGATTATAATAAAGATGTTTCACACAGGACTGCGATCTATTTGTGGCTGTAGTGGCGCCATATTTCAACAGACCTCTTACAACAGGGGTGGGCAATTAATTTTTACCGGGGGCCGCATGAGCAACACGAGCACTGCTGGAGGGCCACATCGACAATATTTCAATTAAATTTTGCTCAATATTATTTTTGATGTATACCGTAAGATAAATAATAATAATAATAATAATAATAATAATAATAATAATAATAATAAAAATAAAAATAATAATAATAATAATAATAATAATAATTAATAATAATAATAATACTTTCATTTAACCTAACTTAACTTTATACCAAAAGCACTGCTTTGGAAATCATTTGTACCTCTTTCAGAGATCACATTTAGTTCCCCTTAAACATCCTCATGTTGCACAATGAAATGTAAGCATAGGATGAAGTGTGCATTCCTGTAACTTTCTCTAGTAACAGCATTCCAAGATTAATATAAATAAATTAACATTAATAATAAATGACAGTAAAATAAGCACACGTATGACTGAGGAGTCATAGTGTAACTTTGTGTGGTGTTTGAGTTGTCCGACTCTTTGTGTGGCCATAAACGCGCCAGTGGTTTAGTGGTATGCGTGTTGGTGACAGGATGACAAGTTGGTTTTGGCCTGGTTTGTACGGCAGAAAATGACTAGTTTTTCGAGATAGAAGTTTTTTACTCATGTTTTTGGTGTGGTTATGGCCGAATATAAACAGTTTTGCTCAATAAAGTGATCGATATAATTCCTGGCCTCGAAGTATCTCGATAAAGGGTACAATAATTGAACGGTGTTGACGAACACCGTTAGGGCCGCTTGTTGTCACTGTCACTCAAAATTGCATTGCAAAATTACACAGAATAAATGTGTTTATTTTGTTTAGAATTCAGATGGGATTTGATTTGGTGCGCGGCATATATTTGCTGTGCGCAGAGGACGCTTGAGCAGTGCGCAATTGCGCAGGCGCGCACCTTAGAGGGAACGTTGCTTGGCAGTCCATGTCTTGTTGAAAACACGCCATTCGTCATCAACTTTTCTCTTTTTAGCGTCTCGGGTGTAAACCGTGCATCACTTGTCGCTGTGCACCTTCACTCACAGGTTACACACCGACATACGCCCATAAATAACACTTTTCAGAATAAAAGCAGCACAGTTGTATTGCGCCCACGACATAAATGTTTTTTCAACTTTATTTTGTAATTTGTGATTGCAGCTGTTCACATTCACTCACAATCACGCATGCGCATACGTCCACACGGAAGTAATACAAATAACGCTTTTCAAAACAAAAGCAGCACCGTTGTATTGCACACTCGACATAGATACTTTTTAAAATGTATTTTGTAATTTATGATTGGCCTATCGCGGGCCGGACAGGGACGCACAAATGGCCGGATGTGGCCCGCGGGCCGCAGAATGCCCAGGTCTGTCTTACAACAATAGCTGTGTTATGAGAGTCGCTGCGAGGCCTAAAAAAAGAGTTACTTCTTTATGATGGTTGGACATATCCAAGCAGAGGATTGTGTCAACTAAACCTGCCTGTGTTTACCAAACACAAGCCTACAGAAGGTTAGGGAGCTTAAATCAACATTATTAGACAAACACACCAATGACACAGACGCTGTTCCAACATCACAATATTCAATTGGCAGTGTAGTTCTGCTAAAGGACAAGATGCCAATATAGTTGTCATATTTTCTATAATTGCGACAGTTAGGACACCTGCTGCCAATAGCTAGCGGCATATTTGAAAACTGCACCAGAACATTAGATAGACAGGATGATTGCCACCACGCTGAAAAGAAAGCGTTATAATAAAAACATTGTTTGCGTCAAAAAAGGATTCACCTGAAAAGTATTTGTTCATGGTTTTGAATTGTAAATTAGAAAAGTAAATCGATCAATTTAAGATAATTTCTACTAAATTACCTTATGTTTACGTTACAAGCATCCAGTAGCCCCACCTCCAAGATGACAAGAGGGTTTACTCCATTTCTTTCATTTTGCTATAGAAAAGTTCCGGTCCAGAACACTGACTATGACTATGACTAAAAAACTCATAGTTTACACATAGTAAACTGAGTTTGTTTCCCCTTGGCCTCAGTCTGGACCTCCTCTCCAGGAGCCCAGGCTTAGACTGAATTTTTTTTTTTTTCTGTTTCTCACCTTTTTTTGTAAGGGGCGCCGGAAGTTGGCAGACCCGTCAGCGATCCTGTTCTGTCTCCCTGTAATGTTTGTGTGCTCTTGAATGGGATTGTGCTGAAAATGTTCATTTCCCCTCGAGGATCAATAAAGTACTTCTGATTCTGATTCTGACTGGACTCAGGACTTTTTTTTATTGGCAGGTAGGACCTGGTTGAGGTCTGTGCGCTCCAAGTGCTTTTGTAGTTTTATTCTATTATGTAACTAATGAAGTGAATTACTCAACTCATATCATGTTTTGCATATGGTGAATGTTAATATTCATCTTGGAGAAAGCAAACCACCAAGTTTAAGTAAATAGTGGTATTGTCGTGATAAGTAGAAACCCACCAGCCCTACCGTCCTTAACAAAACTAGTCCCACCACTTCTAACAGCGAGGCATGGCAACCGAAGGGCCCAGTTATATAACCAATTATATAATTCTGAGTGTAATCAATGATAGTAATCACAACAAGTAATCATGCATGGTAATCATAGTAATCAAGTGTGTTAAAACAGTCATTGGTACTGATACATGGATGACACTTGAACATGAAGTCATTATTACAGATCTGTGGATTGCACATGAACAACATCAAGTCATTGGTACAGGTATATAAACTATGCATGAACAGCATCAAGTCATTGGTACAGGTATATAAACAATGCATGAACAGCATCAAGTCATTGGTACAGGTATATAAACTATGCATGAACAGCATCAAGTCATTGGTACAGGTATATAAACGTTGCATGAACAGCATCAAGTCATTGGTACAGGTATATAAACAATGCATGAACAGCATCAAGTCATTGGTACAGGTATATAAACAATGCATGAACAGCATCAAGTCATTGGTACAGGTATATAAACAATGCAATGAACAGCATCAAGTCATTGGTACAGGTATATAAACTATGCATGAACAGCATCAAGTCATTGGTACAGGTATATAAACGTTGCATGAACAGCATCAAGTCATTGGTACAGATACTGTATATGGATGATACATGAACAGTATTTAGTCATTGGTTAAGATATATGAATGACACATGGACAGTATCAAGTCATTAAAACTGTTATGTTTATAACACAAACAGCAAGTCATTGGTACAGATATGTGGATTACAAATGAACATTATCAAGTCATTGGTACAGATATTTGTATAAAACATGTATAACATCAGGTCATTGGTACAGATATGTGGATTACAAATTAACATTATCAAGTCATTGGTACAGATATTTGTATAAAACATGTATAACATCAGGTCATTGGTAGGGATATGTGAACGATACATGAACATCATCATGACATCTGTTAATCCAGGTCATTCCTTGTTTCTTCAGTAATTGGTTTCACTTCCTGTCCTGCGCTCTTATTTTGGGGGCGCTTCCTGTTTTGTTGGTGTTGTCTTGTACTGCTTCACGCAATTGTCCCCTGAGCACTTTTCCCCGCAGCTGTTTTCTGTTGGTAATTAGGACTACTACATACTATAATCACCATTCTTCTTCGGGACATTATTCTTTCTATGGCGATGTCAAGTACGGCTGTGCTTTGTGGACGCTGTCTGCTCCACGCACATCAAATCGCAACAACCTTCGTCGTGACACACGACACGAACCCCGACAACGAAGGAGGAGTTTGGGAGGATGATTTGGGAGGAAATGGAGGCATTACAAGACTCACCGGAGGAGTTGATGGTTTGGTGGCCGTAGAATCATTCTTTCTTTAATGCAGGGGTGGGCAATACATTTTTACCGGGGGCCGCATGAGCAACCTGAGCATTGCTTGAGGGCCACACCAACAATATTTCAATTAAACTTTGCTCAAATTATTTTTGATATACCGTAAGATAAATAATAATAATAATTTCATTTATCCTAACTTAACTTTATACAAAAGCAGATTGCTTTTGATGGTTTTATTTTTAACACTGTCTTACACAACACTTCCTGATGTATAATACAATGCAAAAATGTCAATTTCTGTCACTTTATCCTGCATCCTCTTTAAAAGTCCAACATTTTTCCCCGTCAGATTTGGACAACCATCTGTTGTCACACCTGCCAGGTTGTCCCATTTCAGTCCTAACATGTCCAAACATGCATTTACCTATGTGAACAAGTCATTACCTGTGGTTGTCTCTTTAATTGACTGCATGACTGCCAGCTCCTCCGTGATTTGAAAGTCTGCAGTTATCCCACGTAAGAAGATGAGCAGCTGGGCGATGTTACGTACATCGCAGCTCTCATTCAAAGCCAGCGAAAAACAGTCAAATTCGGCCGTTCTGTTCTTCAGCTGAAGCTCCAAGTTTCCAGCGATGGTCTCAACCCGCCTCGTTACGGTGCGTCGGGAGAGTGACACGTTCTCAAATGCGCCCCTCTTCTCCGGGCATATCAGCGCAACAGAGTCCAATAAGCACTCCTTAATAAACTCTCCGTCAGAAAACGCCTTACTTTTTCTGGCGATTTTGTGAGAAATGACGAAACTTGTCCTGATGGCTGCATCTCTGGGGGTGTGAAATTTGGCAAAAAGTCCTTGTTGGGTTTGCAGTTGTACCATCAACGCATCAGCCTCCCTTGCGCGCGCTTCATCAGACAGATTCCTGTATTTTTCCTCGTGCTTCGTCGTGTATTTGCAATTCAAATTATATTATTTAAACACAACAACCTGTGTACCACAAATTAAGCACACGGCTTTACCTTTAATTTCTGTAAAGAAATACTTGGCAGTCCATGTCTTGTTGAAAACACGGCATTCCTCATCAACTTTTCTCTTTTTAGCGTCTCGGGGATAACCAGGCATCACTTGTCGCTGTGCACCTTCACTCACAGGTTACACACGGACATACGCACATAAATAACACTTTTCAAAATAAAAGCAGCACAGTTGTATTGCACGCACAACATAGATGTTTTTTTTACATTTATTTTGTAATTTGTGATTGCCGCTGTTCACATTCACTCACAATCGCGCACGAGCATACGTCCACACGGAAGTAATACAAATAACGCTTTTCAAAACAAAAGCAGCACCGTTGTATTGCACACTCGACATAGATACTTTTTAAAATGTATTTTGTAATTTATGATTGGCCTCACGCGGGCCGGACAGGGACGCACAAAGGGCCGGATGTGGCCCGCGGGCCGCCGAATGCCCAGGTCTGCTTTAATGGCACTTTGTGGTCAAGTGCCGAGTCTGCACGTCGCAGATGAAGGCTGAAGTTGGTGTCGTCACGCCGTCATGACGTTCAGCCCTCCTCTCCGACACTGATGGAATATTGCAACCAAAATGGCAACCTTGCCGAACTTTGTATGTCCTAGGCAGCAAAACAGTGCAGTCCAGGCATAAGAGAGCCAGCCAAACTCACGTCACTGGCTCCTCGAGTGCGCACAAAGCACATGCAAGAAAGCACATGCACGGAAGCGCATCTTCTGTGAGGCACATTACTTTGAGAGAAAACCAAATATCGCGAGAACGAGAAAAATATCGTTTCAGGGCACCCAGCACGCAGTTGCCATGTGCAAACAACACAATACTTCCCTGTTCTGACCTCAAAACATTCCAGTTTGCACAAGGCCTTAGAGACTATTGCTGTCCTATTGTAAGTCTGTGAGCATGAACTGATAAGCGAAGCTGTGCATGGTAACAGTTTCCTTGTAAACGTGTGCAATGACAGGAAAGTGTTAACAACTGATGACTCTCGTTTACGTCAACACCAGTACCCTTTTAACAAAGTCTGTGCAAACACCTGACCATGCGGACAGTGCTATTGGACTTAAGCTCACTTCCTCTAAATTCATTGGCTCATTCAGTGCATAAATAGCGAGTAGAGGCAGCAACATGTGAAATATCTACTGCCAACGGTCAATGACACAATGACCACAACATCAAGACTATTTGCACAATCCAATCAGGTCTAGTAACAGAGCTCTATCAAAAGACCACTCTTAGAACAACAACACTCAGTTTTGAGCACTATTAATGTGTTAATATGCTAATTTTTAGGGCTTTTAAAATGATATTGAATACCAGTGTTGGCAATACAGTAAGTTTATTTTTTATAAAACACTCAAAAAAATATAAAGTTGTGTACAAGGTAAATCTTGGCTGAAATGCTCGGAATCTTTAACCTCCTTAATCAAACCTGTCTGCTAACTATGGTGTGATTAATAAATACTCGGCCAGTATTAGCAATACCAATATTTTTTATTGTTTGAAAACACTTTTTTTTTTATCCTTTTCAATTGTAACCCATATTTAATACCATAAGATAAGTATTATTTGTATTCACCTGGTGTCATGTTTGTATGTAAAGTGTACAGCCCTAAATTGGTTCAAGTCATTTTTGACCAATAGAAGTTTCTTTGTAAGCCTCAACCACAAGTCCAAGGTTCAATTTTGGCGTATGTCCTCTTTTCTTTATACAGGCTTCCCCTGGGCTCTGTTTTTAAAAAGCACAACGTTACTTAGCTGAGATAGGCTCCAGTGCCCCCCGCGACCCCAAAGGGAATAAGCGGTAGAAAATGGATGGATGGACAATGTTACTTTTCTGTCATGATCCGTTGATACTTGATATTTTGATATTTTAGTTGGTGATTAGTTCTGTTTGAGCACCCTTGTTTTGTTTTCTTTGTAGTCAAGGGTGCTGATTTTTGTCACCTGCCTCTGATTAGTGGCCGGGACGCTCACCTGCTCCCAGTCACTAATTAAAGAGGTATGTATTCCTGCCTCGCGCCACACTCTGCCTGGCAGTCTTATTCGCAGCACGCGATATTTACGTTGGTTCTGCTTGCTTCCCGTGCCATCGGCATGTCTTGTATTTTCATATTTTGGCCTGATTATTGAATTAAATCATTTTTCTTACCTGAATGCTGCTTCCTGCTGTCCATCTGCATCTTGGTGAAACGACCACCGTGAAACTTTGCGACCCCGACGTGATATTTTCCCGGTTTGGCAGATGACATTCAGATATACAGGTATGTGCCTGTAACAGCAAGCGATAGCCAGGCTACCATGACTACTCTGCAGAACGGTCTATGACAGAGCTGGGCAAATATTTTGACTCGGGGGCCACATTGATAGAAAAAAATGTGTCTGGGGGGGGGGGCCAATGTTTATGTGTGTATAAATTATATGTACACATTTAGCTGTAAAAATCAGCTGTACAGTAATATATATATATATATATATATATATATATATATATATATATATATATATATATATATATATATATATATATATATATATATATATATATATATATATATATAAAATACATGAAATGTCACTTTGAAAAAAGAAAACCTTCCCTTATTCCTCTAATTCTAATAGCACTGGAAGCCCATTGATACATAATAGGAACAGTTCTCCTTTAAGTACTTTAAAGAGGAACTGCATATTTGTGGGATCGTTCACAATCCTTGTGTAAGACAAAAATAAAAAGTTTGGGTTGTGTTTATTCATTTTGAATTTTATATGTAGGGTGAATCATCTCCTGCAATTGATCTGTACCTGATAAATAATCTATAGTTAAATCAAGAGATAATTAGGAAACAAATTGGGAATTATTCATGGATTAATCTGATTCCTAAAAATAGCCTTCTCTAAATTGGATAATTAGGAATATTATTCTTTCTTATATATTTTCCCCTCTGAGGTATTTGTTTTCTGTCCTGTTATTGTGTGTTGCACAAATTATTTCACAACTTGAAATTGTCTTGGTCTATTTTCACATTATCCAAACCTTGATCTGGTCCATTGGTGACACGGTATTAATAGTAGTATACAGATACTGCATACATGTGCTACACAATCTTTGTGCAGATTCCTGCACAATAAGTCCCTAAAGTCTCACACTGCTCTAAAACTCTAACATGAGTCCATACTCGGAAGAAGGTTCAACAAACTCTTTAGCCAGGTAGGTAGGTAGGTAGGTCTTTATTGTCATTGCACAAGTACAATGAAACTTTGTTTTCAGCACAAACCCGTTCAAAATTAGACAAACAGTGTACAGGGTAACAGAACAGGAACGCTGATGGGTCGCCACAAGGCGCCCCGTAAAAGATGGGAAACAGGTAAAAGCTGGGGGAGGATGAGTAAAAAAATACAATCTAGACTGGGCTCCTAAGGGTGCCCAGTCTGGAGTGGGGAAAAAAACTCCATATCAAAGCACATATACATTACAACATACAACTCGAGACGTGCAACAGAGGGGAGGGAGTGGGGGCTACGGTGGAAGGCTGCAGCTCTTCAGGCGCGGCCCAGCCGTCCATCACCCCTAAGGGATTCGCATCAAGGGCGTTGGATAGGGGTGGGGTATGTGTGTGTGGCGTATATTTTTTGTGGATGCATGTGTGTGTGTAAGCCTGCCACGTGTCTCTGTTCCGTGGCATTGGTGTTCTTGTCAGTCGGTCCAAAGTCAACAAAAAGTGTGTGTCCATGAGAGACAAGAAGGGAGTTTGTTGTGTCTTCGCCGCACTGTCCTTCAGGAGAGTCTCAAAGCCAGGGAAACAATCAAAGTTAGAATGGTTTGTATGCGAGTGAAAATAAAATTTGCTTTTCTATGACTGGTCCTGAAATTCATCCTGCAGGGCAGACAGTCCGATGTTATCCAAATCACAAAGTGTCCACAGTTCTGCCCGCATCCTCCAATCATTTGTGGCGGCTTTAGGGTACTATGAAGACTGCCAGCAACTTCCAATTTGTCGACAAACCAGAGCAACGCTTGCTCCAATCAGCAGATGTCCTGTTGTCATAATTCTGAATATTTGGATATCTTCACGTCCTCGACTAAAGGGTCGCCAGGCACGCGGCACTCCTTCTCCCAAGAGTCCGTCGTGTGTCCAGCAACAACCGCTCCGTCAAGACAAGCAGGTTCCCCCAAACCCAAGATCTTGTCAATTTCATTGAGGCCAGTTAATTAGTTCCAACGTTTAGATTTGGAGAGCAGTGCAAAAAGAGGCAACAAGAAAGTTAAGACAAGACAAAGAAGCAAGCAGGAGAGATAAGGGAGAGGAAAAGGGAGCGTCCGCCCTCGATGAGTGCCAGTGAGAAAAAGTGAGCCAAACCCTAAATTATGGGTTGGCTTATTCCAGGATTGGAAACTCAGAGTTTGGGGTTCCAGAACAGCTGTTCTGAATTAGTTCAATCAGTCTTGAGTGTTGACTCGGTTGAGTAGTGACCACAATAAAAAAGGTAGTAATGGAGCTGGTACCTTCTGTGTTCCATCACACTGCCTGTGTAGCGGACAGTAGGGGGCTCCGTTCCTCAACAAGTAAGGCAGCTTCCAGCGCCCGGCAAGCAGTCTGGACTGCTGCTGGCTGGTGACAGGTGTGTTTTTAACCTCTCCCTTGATTTTAGCATTTCAATCTGTATAACATATCTTTCTGGCTTTAAGGATTTCTTAGTACCCCAGTGGCATCTAGCTATTTTCTTTACGAGAATTATGAGTCATTCTTCATCCTGTCAGTCAGCATTCCAGTGACAGCAGACCTTGTACACTAAGCGATGTTTTAAATATGTTTGTTGGCTTTCATGAAGCCTACAGTGAGTAATAACCAGTGGTGTTGAAGGACAAAGTGAACATAGTGATGCGTTTGTGAAATTAATGTGCCTCCGTATGCTTAAAATGAGGATCCAGGTCTCACCCTAGTAGGCCTGAGGTGGGAACGTGACCTAAATAGAAGCATTTAAGTCCCATCTTAAAACTCATTTGTATACTCTAGCCTTTAAATAGACCCCCTTTTTAGACCAGTTGATCTGCCGTTTCTTTTCTTTTCTCTTCTGCCCCCCTCTCCCTTGTGGAGGGGGGGGGGCACAGGTCGGGTGGCCATGGATGAAGTGCTGGCTGTCCAGAGTCGGGACCTGGGGTGGATAGCTCGCCTGTGCATCTGTTGGGGACATCTCTGCGCTGCTGACCCATCTCTGCTCGGGATGGTTTCCTGCTGGCCCCACTATGGACTGGACTCTCACTATTGTGTTAGATCCACTATGGACTGGTCTTTCACTAATATGCTAGATCCACTATGGACTGGACTTTCACAATATTATGTCAGACCCATTCGACATCCATTGCTTTCAGTCTCCCCTAGAGGGGGAGGGGGGTGGCGGGGGTTACCCACATATGCGGTCCTCTCCAAGGTTTCTCATAGTCATTCACACCGACGTCTTACTGGGGTGAGTTTTCCTTGCCCTTGTGGGCTCTGTACCGCGGATGTCGTTGTGGCTTGTGCAGCCCTTTGAGACACTTGTGATTAAGGGCTTTATAAAAAACATTGATTGATTGATTGATTGATTGAAATGTTTTATAGAAGCGCCCTTAATTTGGATGGATCTTTATTGTCATTGCACAAGTACAAACCCTGTTTCCATATGAGTTGGGAAATTGTGTTTGATGTAAATATAAACGGAATACAATGATTTGCAAATCATTTTCAACCCATATTCAGTTGAATATGCTACAAAGACAACATATTTAATGTTCAAACTGATAAACTTTTTTTTTGTTTGCAAATAATCATTAACTTTAGAATTTGATGCCAGCAACACGTGACAAAGAAGTTGGGAAAGGAGGCAATAAATACTGATAAAGTTGAGGAATGCTCATCAAACACTTATTTGGAACATCCCACAGGTGAACAGGCAAATTGGGAACAGGTGGGTGCCATGATTGGGGATAAAAGTAGATTCCATGTAATGCTCAGTCATTCACAAACAAGGATGGAGCGAGGGTCACCACTTTGTCAACAAATGCGTGAGCAAATTGTTGAACAGTTTAAGAAAAACCTTTCTCAACCAGCTTTTGCAAGGAATTTAGGGATTTCACCATCTACGGTCCGTAATATCATCAAAGGGTTCAGAGAATCTGGAGAAATCACTGCACGTAAGCAGCTAAGCCCGTGACCTTCCATCCCTCAGGCTGTACTGCATCAACAAGCGACATCAGTGTGTAAAGGATATCACCACATGGGCTCAGGAACACTTCAGAAACCCACTGCCAGTAACTACAGTTGGTCGCTACATCTGTGAGTGCAAGTTAAAACTCTCCTATGCAAGGCGAAAACCGTTTATCAACAACACCCAGAAACGCCGTCAGCTTCGCTGGGCCTGAGCTCATCTAAGATGGACTGATACAAAGTGGAAAAGTGTTCTGTGGTCTGACGAGTCCACATTTCAAATTGTTTTTGGAAACTGTGGACTTCGTGTCCTCCGGACCAAAGAGGAAAAGAACCATCCGGATTGTTATAGGCGCAAAGTGTAAAAGCCAGCATCTTTGATGGTATGGGGGTGTATTAGTGCCCAAGACATGGGTAACTTACACATCTGTGAAGGCACCATTAATGCTGAAAGGTACATACAGGTTTTGGAGCAACATATGTTGCCATCCAAGCAACGTTACCATGGACGCCCCTACTTATTTCAGCAAGACAATGCCAAGCCACGTGTTACATCAATGTGGCTTCATAGTAAAAGAGTGCGGGTACTAGACTGGCCTGCCTGTAGTCCAGACCTGTCTCCCATTAAAAATGTGTGGCGCATTATGAAGCCTAAAATAACACAACGGAGACACCCGAACTGTTGAACAACTTAAGCTGTACATCAAGCAAGAATGGGAAAGAATTCCACCTGAGAAGCTTAAAAAATGTGTCTCAATCAATCAATCAATCAATGTTTATTTATATAGCCCTAAATCACAAGTGTCTCAAAGGGCTGTACAAGCCACAACGACATCCTCGGTACAGAGCCCACATACGGGCAAGGAAAAACTCACCCCAGTGGGACGTCGGTGAATGACTATGAGAAACCTTGGAGAGGACCGCATATGTGGGTAACCCCCCCCCCCTCCCACCCCCCCTCTAGGGTGGGGGGGGGGTTACCCACATATGTTATGTCCTCTGACATAACATTGTGAAAGTCCAGTCCACAGTGGATCCAACACATCAGCGGGAGTCCAGTTCACAGTGGATCCAACACATCAGCGGGAGTCCAGTCCACAGCGGGGCCAACAGGAAACCATCCCGAGCGGAGACGGGTCAGCAGCGCAGAGATGTCCCCAACCGATGCACAGGCTAGTGGTCCACCCGGGGTCCCGACTCTGGACAGCCAGCACTTCATTCATGGCCACCGGACCTATGCAACTCCCCCTCGCAAGGGACAGGGGAGAAGAGGAGAGAAGAAAAGAAACGGCAGATCAACTGGTCTAAAAAAAGGGGGATCTATTTAAAGGCTAGATTATACAAATGAGTTTTAAGATGGGACTTAAATGCTTCTACTGAGGTAGCATCTCTAACTTTTACCGGGAGGGCATTCCAGAGTACTGGAGCCCGAATAGAAAACGCTCTATAGCCCGTAGACTTTTTTTTGGCTCTGGGAATCACTAATAAGCCGGAGTTCTTTGAACGCAGATTTCTTGTCGGGACATATGGTACAATACAATCGGCGAGATAGGCTGGAGATAAACCGTGTAGTATTTTATACGTAAGTAGTAAAACCTTAAAATCGCATCTTAAGTGCACAGGAAGCCAGTGCAGGTGAGCCAGTATAGGCGTAATATGATCAAACTTTCTTGTTTTTGTTAAAAGCCTTCCAGCCGCATTTTGTACCATCTGTAATCTTTTAATGCTAGACATAGGGAGACCCGAAAATAATACGTTACAGTAATCGAGACGAGACGTAACGAACGCATGAATAATGATCTCAGCGTCGCTAGTGGACAAGATGGAACGAATTTTAGCGATATTACGGAGATGAAAGAAGGCCGTTTTAGTAACACTCTTAATGTGTGACTCAAACGAGAGAGTTGGGTCGAAGATAATACCCAGATTCTTTACCGAGTCGCCTTGTTTAATTGTTTGGTTGTCAAATGTTAAGGTGGTATTATTAAATGGATGTTGGTGTCTAGCAGGACCGATAATCAGCATTTCCGTTTTCTTAGCGTTGAGTTGCAAAAAGTTAGCGGACATCCATTGTTTAATTTCATTAAGACACGCCTCCAGCTGACTACAATCCGGCGTGTTGGTCAGCTTTAGGGGCATGTAGAGTTGAGTGTCATCAGCATAACAGTGAAAGCTAACACCGTACTTGCGTATGATGTCACCCAGCGGCAGCATGTAAATACTAAAGAGTGCAGGGCCAAGAACCGAACCCTGGGGAACTCCGCACGCTACCTTGACATAGTCCGAGGTCACATTGTTATGGGAGACACACTGCATCCTGTCAGTAAGATAAGAGTTAAACCAAGACAAGGCTAAGTCTGACATACCAATACGTGTTTTGATACGCTCTAATAAAATATTATGATCGACGGTATCGAAAGCGGCGCTAAGATCAAGAAGCAGCAACATAGATGACGCATCAGAATCCATCGTTAGCAATAGATCATTAGTCATTTTTGCGAGGGCTGTCTCCGTAGAGTGATTTGCTCTGAAACCGGATTGAAAAGGTTCACAGAGATTGTTAGTCACTAAGTGTTCATTTAGCTTCTGTGCAACAATTTTTTCGAGAATTTTGGAAATAAACGGAAGGTGGGCGACCGGTCGGTAGTTTACCAGGAGATCAGGATCGAGGTTAGGTCTTTTGAGCAGAGGATGAATAACCGCTTTTTTGAATGCTAGGGGAACAGTGCCGGAGGAAAGTGATAAGTTTATAATATTTAACACTGATGGACCTAATAATACAAACAGTTCCTTGATAAGTTTCCCAGGAAGTGGGTCAAGTAAACATGTTGTTTGTTTTATCCCACTTACACGCTGTAATAATTCCTCTAATGTTATTTCATCAAAAATAGAGAGACTATTTTGGAGGGCAGTGTCCGTCGTATATACAGTCGTATTTGTGTTAATAGAACCCAGTTGTAGCTGGGATGCGTTGTCTTTAATCTCCTTTCTAATGAGTTCAATTTTCTTATTAAAGAAATTCATAAAATCATCTGCCGAGTGGGTGGAGCTACTGGGAGGAGTCCCTTGTTGGGTTAGCGATGCTACTGTACTAAACAGAAATTTAGGATCGTTTTTGTTGAGGCGAATGAGATTTGAGTAGTATTTAGCTTTAGCTAAGGTAAGCATGCGTTTATAAGTTATTAAACTATCACTCCATGCTTGATGGAAAACCTCAAGTTTAGTCGCGCGCCATTTGCGTTCCAGTTTTCTACATGATAATTTATGAGCTCTAATTTCTTCTGTAAACCATGGGGTGCGCCTTTTAGGGGCCCTTTTTTGCTTTAGCGGTGCTATACTATCAATAATTTCGCGCAAGGCATCGTCAAAGTTGTTAGTGAGGTTATCAATAGAGCCGACATAATTTGGGAATGGTGCCATTACCGAAGGCAGTAGATCAGCAAGAGTCATCATTGTGGCAGCATTAATGTTGCGGCCGCTATAGCAGTTATTATTATTATTAGCTTGTTGACAATGAGTCAAAACTTCAAATTTTATAAGGTAATGATCGGACATTACTTTAGTATATGGAAGTATCATAACTTTGGAGGTGGTGACACCCCTGACAAGCACTAGATCTATTGTATTACCGTTGCGATGCATGGGTTCATGTATTATTTGTGTAAGACCACAGCTATCAATTATGGTTTGGAGCGCCACGCACTGAGGGTCCGATGGGGTATTCATATGGATATTAAAGTCCCCCATTATGATTATATTGTCGGCGTGCGTCACTAGATCAGCAACGAACTCTGAGAATTCACTGATAAAGTCCGAATAGGGCCCAGGGGGGCGGTAGATAACAGCCAGGTCGAGAGGTAGCGGTGTGACAGACCTCATAGTAAGCACCTCTCCTCAGTTCCCAAACGTTTACTGAGTGTTGTTAAAAGGAAAGGCCATGTAACACAGTGGTGAACATGCCCTTTCCCAACTACTTTGGCACGTGTTGCAGCCATGAAATGCTAAGTTAATTATTATTTGCAAAAAAAAAAAAAAAAGTTTATGAGTTTGAACTGTTAGGTCTGGGCGAAAATGAGGACTCAGAAGAGTGACAATTGACTCAGACTTTATTTAGATAGTTTTCCTTGCTATCTCTTGGACAAAGTGATTAAAACAAAGTGGCTACAAAATCTATGATATATTCGAGCAACAAAAGGATATGTAGCATAGGGCATAAGGCAATAAACAGAAAATCACTCCATAAGGAGGAAAAAGGCAATAGCAAAAGTTCTATACGAGTCTAATAACAAAAAAAAACAACAATCTATGATTATCTACAAAAAGTTAAATCACTCATGCAAAGAAGCCGAGAAGCTATAAACAGAAAGTATGTTATAAAGTGTTGAGAAGCCTGTAAACTAAAAGTGCTCCAAAAGGAAGAAAAAAGGAAGACAAGGCACTATGAAAATTGATACAAAAAGACTTGACCGAAAAACTTTAGCAAAAGAAAATTACTCTCACAGAGTGAACTGTAGTGGATTGTCCGAAGCTTAAGGAGGCAACAAAAGTAGTTTAGTACAACAAATTTATTTACCCATTATCAGAAGTGCAGGTTGAATTAAGTTGGCCGTGCAGACAGACCACATGTTACTCCGGAGCAAACAAGACACACACAAGCCAAAATCACTGTCGAGTTCCGGTCTTCTGCCATTTTTTATATGTCTCTTGTGCGTCATTGTTTCTTATCGAGTGCGTCAATGTCTTTTATCTAGTGCGTCAATGTCTTTGTTTTCCCTATCTGTTCCATAACAACTTGAATCCTTTAGACAGTCAACACATTCTGTAGACAGGTTGGCACGACTTAATATTCACTTTTGTCCCACTGGCACAGAATAGAAGAGAAATTAAATGAGCGTACATTCTTATTAGACATGCAATATAGGTCAAAGGTCAGAAATTCTACTACATACCCGCCTTCCAGGGTCTTAAGACCCTGGACCAAAACAATTTCTGATGTAGACCACTAAGTTAACCACAGATAGAGGCAAAAACCTCAATGTTTTTATACGAGGCAAAAATTCCGTCTATGACCCTCCTTCAGAGCGATCGCTGTTACCAGCCTGCAGTAAAACCATCTCACAGAACACAATTAGGGGCCTACCCTTTGATTTAGTAAAGGAATAACAAATACTTTGATCATGAACATCATTGAACATAAATAGATGAATGTATATAGACTTATGACTGTAAGACATTTGCAAAAATATTTTTCCCGGCATTTGCAATGAATGTAGTTACCAATATTGTTAATTATCAATTGATTTTGAACACACAACTGAATTTCGTATGAGTCCATGTTCGATTAGTGCTCGTATAGATGGCTCGGTGGTGCCTCAGGCTGGTGGCCTGCCGACACCTCGTTGGGCTTTTGGCTGCCTTGGTGAAGAAAGAGATCCACTCAAATAGTCTGTCTCTGTCTCTTCTTGGGGTGTGGTTCAGTCCATTGGGCAGACTGTGCAATGGCATGTGCGCGCTGGCCGCTTTGGGGAAAACTCAGGTAGAGTTGGAGCTGTGGGGGCTTTGGGGAAGGCTGGGGCAGAGTATGGGGCGTGGGGCTTTGGTCCAGGCCCTCGGCTTGCTTCAGGGCCTCCTTCCACAGCTGCTGGAGTCCCGACGGACACATATTGGCTGGCAACCTTAGTCGTTCTCGTCATCGCTGGCAAGGTGTTGTCTCTCCTCTCGGTTCCTTCCAGTCAGGTATCGGGTGTTGGTCCTGGATCGGCTTTGACCGTGCCCCTCTTAGCGAGTGCAAGGGAATCTGGGATGGCTGCTTTCATCCTCAAATCTGCACAGAGGAACTGGCACACAAATTCTACATTTTGCAAACTTACCATTTTGGTCTCATGGTCTTTCCACCTTCCTAGGAAGCTGCTGGTCCTGAGAAGTGCTGATCTTGTGACTGAAGAAGATTAACCTGTTTTCTTAAATTAGGTGCCGTTGTTTGACCTAATCTTTTTGGGGAAACCATGTCGGGATATTAGATAATTCACAAAACATTTAATTACTGAATTGACACCCTCCTTTGAGGTTGGGGTTGCTTCCGCCAACCACTGCAATTGTCAATCTAAATCATTACGTTCCTTTATCCTTGTACCGGATTGATCATATTGATTAAATAAAACCTCAACACGCTCAAACTTGACCCAATCCAAACTTACCTCCCCCCTCTTACAGGGACAGTGTTAGTCGTAGTAATAGTAATAGTAGTAGTGGTAGTGGTAGTAGTAGTAGTTTCAGAAACATCCAAGAAAAAGAAAAGGCAGCTGATAGTCAAGTGCAGCAAGAACAGAGGCGGAGGACAGGTCATGTTTGAGGTCACTGTTCGCTTTTGCAATAGTACTTTGATATTTTACAACACCTAGTGAATTATTGTGACCTCAATAATTCACTAAATAGTTGTATTTAATTTAGTCTATCTATGATGGGACTATGCACAGAAACATTAAGTTCAGAAACAGATGTGTTCTGTACCAGATTATATTTAAATAGCTACTTTCCATCTGTAGTCCCTGGCTACCTAAATTAAGGGGATCCACAAATCAAGCAATAAAATTATGACACTAATTAATCATAATAAATATATACATTCATAATAATCAATAATTAATCAAAAATAATCATACTGTAGCATGTAATCAATTATAAGAAAAGTCACCAAATGCCCCTTCATGGACACATACTTACCATACAATACAACCACACCTTATTTACATCATCACACAAAGACCATACATGCTCTTGTTCACATCTGTCATCATTTGTAAAAACAACCAAGATTTTAACAGCCATACCTCACAATTTACAACAAAATGCTCTCATGGATAAATATACTACACATTAAGTTGATGTGTCAACATAATGCCCCTCTTATTGACCGTGTGAGCAGCCTTGATTGCTCCAAAGCCACTTTTTAATTTCAAATTTTCTATTCCTTTTGTTATAACATGGAGAAGGCTAATTGGTCTGTACATGTTCTGGTCTTCTTTATTTCCTGCTTTATGGATTTAATTATAGTAGCAGTTTCTCAACGTGGTAGGGAAAGTGTTTTCCGTTATTGATTTATTTATCAATCGTTGTTATACGAGCAATAATACAATCCTTATATGTTTTTAGGAAGATAGTGTCCAACCCATATATATATATATCTAGATCGTGAGTCTGATAATGCAGTGAAGATTTTGTTTAACTTTGTTTCATTTGTTAATTCTAAAATTAGTCCATCCTGAATAAATGACAATTATTTGCACTGATTTTGAGGGATTTTTTATTCAGGGTTTGCACAGGCTGGATGAAATGTTCATTAAAATTATTACTTATGTCCAGACTGTCTGCGATAGTAGCGCCATTGATATTTAATGTTATAGTGTTGTTTCTTGTTTGCTCTCTTTCCGTAAGTTTGTATCTGGTTTTCCATAACTTTCTAATGTTCCCTTTTGCAGCTTTGATTAATTCTAAATGAAAGTCAGCCTTAGACTTCCACATAAACATTGTAACTTTGTTCCTCCAAACTTTTAAAATCATACGATCTGTATTTAGACCTGTTTTAATTGCTCTTATGAGAGCTGAGTCCTCATGTCTTTATTAGAATCCAAATTGTTTTATTAATCCAAGGTATTTTTATTTTAGCACTCTTCTTTCTGGTTTTGTATTCGTGTATTTACAGATGTTCTCTTGAATTTTTGTCATCCAATTGTAATTCTAGTAGGGCTGCTTATCATTTGTATCATATAGAAGCCGTTTATAATATCCTTAAGTTTCTTTCTACATGTTTTATTTAACCAGTCCAGATTAACGTCCCCCATGACGTTACTTCTTTCACACTATGCTGTTTGAGGATGTCTGAAAATGAATCAAGAAAAATGTCTTTAGCTGTGGTCGGTCGGTATACTACAATTACCTTGAAATACATTTCTGAGGAAAATGTCATTTTAATTTCAACATACTCAAATTGATCTACTTTTAATGTTTTCCCTTTCATAAATCATAATTCCTCCCCCCTTTGTCACTCGATCTGTATTTTCTGTAATCTTGTCCCCCGGGACATTAATTAGAACAAAAGTTGTTGTTGGTTTTAACCATATCTCTGATAGACAAGGTAATCCGGATTAGAGTCTGACAGTAACTGCTGTATTTGTTCAGTATATTTCCTGTGGTAGAAAGTTTAATAATGCGGACACGTTTGTTACTGAATACTTTCTACAGACTTCTGTCTCTCTGCGACTTTGTATATGTAATAAGCAACTACAATTATTTGATATGCTTAAATTTTGTTTTCGCTCAGCTGTTGTGTAGCTGCTAGCTCTTTGTAGCCTACAGCAGGAATGTCCAAATTGCAACCAATAGCTATGTTTTTAACAGACAACCGAAATAATTGAAAATGTGGTATTAGCGTATAGGTTCAATCAGCAGCAGCTACGCCCTGTTTTATCATTTGACCTACATTTTTGGTTTCGTAGGCAGGACAGAGAGCAAAGGAACAATGTGGGTCATTAGTTGTCCATCTTATACCATTCTAATTGTTGTAAGGATAGTTCACATGAGCGGCCATACCTTGAGTCCCACCATATATAAGAGTCAAAAGGCTCCTATTATGAGTCGTCTAATTGGTGATCATACACTTTGGCGGTTTGGGTGGCAGGACACACGGACGCACCTCAGTCAGCCAGTGCTAGGACAGTTGGAGCAGTCCCCGTCCTCCATTCGTTCCTGGGAGGCGTCCCCAGTAGTTGTCAGCTGATGTCGTGCTGTCAGGCAACATCAGGAAGTTCCTTCTGTGCAGTATTGAATGTCAGGGCACAGTTCATAAGCAGGTCATTACAAGGTGTGTGCAGGTTGACCACAAAGGAATGCTTCAAAGATTGTGTTGAACATTGTTCGTTGACACTTATGTCCAGCAGGGGTCTGTTTGTATCCTGCTGTTCGTCCTGATGTCACACCTGTATTTTTTGTGAGCATGTTCTGGCTACAACTTTGGAGCTTGTCTTGTTCAGATTGGCAGTCCCCCGGCTGCATATCCTTTCCACCCTCGCTTGACCTAGCACAACCGTGGCTACCACCCAAGTCCGTCCGTATGGTTTTACGTTTTGTTGAGGTTTTTTCCTCCAGAATTTGGAACTCAAAACATGTACACCCATCGTTTTCATATCCTCTCGGTTAGTTCAATTTTGCATATCACGTTTTAAAATTACAGTCTTAACTATCCCATTAATTGCTAATCAATAACCTTAATTCAAAGATTATACGTACTACTTCATGTGTATTTAAGTACCCTTTTAATTCACTTAAAGATTATCTATACGTTAATTTAAACTATCATTTGTCTATCAGTAGCCGCGAGCAAGCTGTCATGCTTGCACTCTGACCTCCCGCTGTGCGTGATATTCTCCAAAACAAAAGAATGTTTTTATTCACGTTTCTCCTTATCTTTCAGCTAAATCTTTTAATCTTTTAACTTTTAACGTCCGCACTGTGTTTATTTTTATTGTCTGCATTTTAATTTTGCTTTTATTTTCTTTCATTTCACTTTGTTGCATGAAAAACGCCACACAAACAAAGCTGCCCCGCCTTGCCTTGCCTGTCTCCGACTGGTTATCCAACCTAGTCACAACAAACACACAAGGCCATGCTCTAAGCGCCAGGCTTAATCACACTTCTCCTCTTTTTAACACTCTACATATCGGCTCTTATTCTATTTATTAATGTAGGCTGTTATTTGTAATTATTATTCAACACTATTCACAGCAAACGGTTGTAAAGTTATAGTTATTCGCATTATACTCTCAAAATCTATAGCTAACTGAAAGCTGTTGAGATTTGGTTTGCCTCCTTCATCTCAGTGGCCTAGTGGTTAGAGTGTCCGCCCTGAGATCGGCAGGTCGCAAGTTCAAAACTCCGGCCGAGTCATACCAAAGACTACAAAAAATTTTGGAGCCAAATCACCAAAAATTATTCCCGGGCGCGGCACCGCTGCTGCCCACTGCTCCCCCCACCTCCCAGGGGCAATCACGGGGATGGGCCAAATGCAGAGGACAAATTCCACCACACCCAGTGTGTGTGTGACAATCACTGGCACCCCAACTTTAATTCTAACTTTATTCTGTCATGCCATTATCCTCTTCTAGCTCAACATCCAGAAGTATGGTGTACTGCAATGTCTAAATAAAAATATAAATTACTCCAAACTAAAATGTCAGACTGCACTTTAAAGTTACCTGACTTAAACTTACTTTTATTAAATTGATTTCCAAACTAACCACCACCAGAGCAGACATCTTCCTCAATCCTATCCCAATACTCCCATAAATCAAAAGTGTTTCACAATAGGGGTTAAGTAGTTATTTTAAGTAATAGATCTCAATATGTAGAAATTAATAAGACTAAATCTTTACCAGAAAGAGTAACTTGACAGAGTATATGAACTAACTTCTTGAGAATAATAATTGATCATAAATATGTTTGAAGCCACATATTGAACATATTAAAGAAAAATATCCAAATCCATTGCTATTCGGGATAAAGTAAAACACATGCTGAATAAGAAATGTCTGCACATGTTATATTATTCATTTATTTTTCCATATGTAATATTGTTTTGAAGTTTAGGGAAATGTTTATAGAAGAAATATAGACCCAATACTTAAACTTAAAAGGCTCATTTCAATATTACACAAAGCATTATTGTTATGATCATACCAATCTATTTTTTATAAGTCCTAATGTGTTAAATGTTCAGATAATTTAATTTTAAAACAATGGCAATTATGTTTCCGAGTAAAGAACAACAGCCTTCCAGTTTGTATTCTTAGCTTGTTTACATTATGAGGAGAAAACTATCATTTACGGGGGATATTGATTTTTGAAATAGGTCAAGTAAAATAAAATAAAAACACAAATGTATTTCAGTTTTAGGAGTTAAATGATGTACCATCCTCAGTGATGAGCTGAACACATGTAGTTTTTTGTTATGGTTTTGGAGACCCTTGAAAGGTAAAGTTTTTTGAACATTATAAAATATAGTAACAATTACTTTCATCTTTTAACGTTGATGTTCCAGGTAATTTAATGTTCAGTAAATGTATATCATAGGCCAATATAAGCTTTGGCTTCCGCCTATTCTTTTTTTCGGTCAATCTTTTTCTTTTTTGTTCTGTGTGTAAATGTGTATTATTGTTAATATGTCTAATTTACTGTTAAACTGCTCACACAAATTGGTTGATGGTTGATTATATGACCAAAATAAACTTATTTAATCTATTTATTCATTATCTATCGCACTCATAGTTTTATTCCATTCTGCATGTAATTATTCCTATTGATTTATTCCCCTTTCACTCAAACAACTAAACAAACAAACAATTAAACAAACTTGCAGCTAACCACAATCAACAGCATACCATTTACGAATACCTTCATTTGTCACTTTCTCATCTTTTCTTCACTTTCGTTTTCCTTTACAAACAACATCTTGTATCCATCTCTTCCTTACACTTCACCCAATGTTTCTATTTTCTGTTCTTCTAGAAACCATTCACATAACGTAAGGTTATAAACATCCTTTTCCCATATTTACTCAAACCATCCTCTTCACCCTCAATCTGTTTTTTCACCTGCTCTCTCTTCCTCTCTCTCTCACTTTCTCTCCTTCTCTCACAATACAAACACAATAATCCACAATAATCAGTCTTATAAAATAATTTTAGCTTTAGATATGATTTAGGGCAGTGGTTTTCAACCTTTTTTCCCAGTAAATAACAAAAAATACAGCATAATGTCATCATTTTCTGATTTATTAAATTGTATAACAGTGCACCATATTGCTCATTTGTTGTGGTCTTACTTGACTTATTTGGACAAAAAAATATAAGAATAACTAAAACGTTTTAAAAATTAAACAAATGATTAAATTATAATAAAGATTTCTATACATATAATCAATCATCAACCTTCTTTGGATATTGCAATAGAGATCCATCTGGGCTCGTGAACTTAATTCTAAATATTTATTTTGTTGAAGAATTATTGTTCTATAATTATATTTATAAAGGATTTTGAATTGTCGCTATTTTAAAATATTTAAAATCTCAGGTACCCCTTGGCATACCTTCAAGTACCCCCCTTTTTTGTCCGGCCGGAAACACCATATCCTCCTTTGAGAACTACTGGTTTAGAAGCATTTAAGTCTCATCTTAAAACTCATTTGTATACTCTAGCCCAGGGGTGGGCAATTAATTTTTACCGGGGGCCGCATGAGCTACCCGAGCACTGCTGGAGGGCCACATCGACAATATTTCAATTAAATTTTGCTCAATATTATTTTTGATATATACCGTAAGATAAATAATAATAATAATAATAATAATTAATAATAATAGTAATACTTCAACATAGTGTGTGTAACAGCATTCCATGACTAATATAAATAAATGAACATTAATAATAAATGACAGTAAAATAAGCACACGTATGACTGAGGAGTCATAGCGTAACTTTGTGTGGTGTTTGAGTTGTCCGACTTTTTGTGTGGCCATAAACGCACCAGTGGTTTAGTGCTATGCGTGTTGGTGACAGATGACAAGTTGGTTTTGGCCTGGTTTGTACGGCAGAAAATGACTAGTTTTTCGAGATAGAATTGTTTTACTCATGTTTTTGGTGTGGTTATGTCCGAATATAAACAGTTTTGCTCAATAAAGTGATCGATATAATTCCTGTCCTCGAAGCATCTCGATAGACGTTACAATAATTGAACGGTGTTCAATTGAACGGTGTTGACGAACACCGTTAGGGCCGCTTGTTGTCACTGTCAATCAAAGTTGCATTGCAAAATTCCATAGAATAAATATGTTTATTTTGTTTAGAATTCAGATGGGATTTGATTTGGTGCGCGGCATATACTTGCTGCGCGCAGGGACGCTTGAGCAGTGCGCAATTGTGCAGGCACGCACCTTAGAGGGGACGTTGCTTTGCAGTTCATGTGTTGTTGAAAACACGGCATTCCTCATCAACTTTTCTCTTTTTAGCGTCTCGGGTGTAAACCGTGCATCACTTGTCGCTGCATGTGCACCTTCACTCGCAGGTTACACACGGACACACGCCCATAAATAATACTTTTCAAAATAAAAGCAGCACAGTTGTATTGCGCGCAGGACATAGATGTTTTTTCAACTTTATTTTGTAATTGCAGCTGTTCACATTCACTCACAACCACGCACACGCATACGTCCACACGGAAGTAATACAAATAACGATTTTCAAAACAAAAGCAGCACCGTTGTATTGCACACTCGACATAGATACTTTTTAAAATTTATTTTGTAATTTATAATTGGCCTCACGCAGGGACGCACAAAGGGCCGGATGCGGCCCGCGGGCCGCAGAATGCCCAGGTCTGCTCTAGCCTTTAAATAGACTCCCTTTTTAGACCAGTTGATCTGCCGTTTCTTTTCTTTTCTACTCTGCTCCAAACCCGGGGTGGACCGCTAGCCTGTCCATCAGATGGGGACATCTCTACGCTGCTGACTCGTCTCCACTCTGGATGGTTCCTGCTGGCCCCACTATGGACTGGACTTTCGCTGATGTGTTGGACTTTCACAATATTATGTCAGACCCACTCGACATCCATTGCTTTCGGTCTCCCCTAGAGGGGGGGGGGGGGGTTACCCACATATGACGGTCCTCTCCAAGGTTTCTCATAGTCATTAACATTGACGTCCCACTGGGGTGAGTTTTCCTTGCCCGTATGTGGGCTCTGTACCGAGGATGTTGTTGTGGCTTGTACAGCCCTTTGAGACACTTGTTATTTAGGGCTATATAAATAAACATTGATTGATTGATTGATTGATTGATTGATTGATTGATTGATTAATTGATTTAGCCTATAAAAAAATCCTTTGTCTCATACATCATTAGACTGTACAACTCCTCTTTGGGGGGGCTAGGATGACAGGGAATGCAAAACAATAACAGTGCAATACTTTTTTATATCATGGTCGTTAATGCCTAGTTTCTCTTATTTTACTGTTCTATTTTTATTCTCCTTGTAATATTTTTCTATTTTGTTTCCATTTATACCCTTATTAGTTACTGTTTACTTTTTACTTCTTCTTCCTGAGGGAACTCTCCTGAAGGAATCAATAACGTTTTATCTGTCTATCTATCTATCTATTAACCCGAGCACAATTCATGACGTCATGCTCATCTTGCAGACAGTTATTTCCATTTAGTTTTATTCTCTACATGTAATTCTACATGCACCAATGTCACATAGAAATGTGCTTTCTTTGTTATTTATTTACATTATTATTTCTGGTTTACTTGCTGTCTCTTTACTTAAGTTCTCATATTTTGGTCTGTCTTCCTTCTGATTAGAATTTGTTTAACGCTTCTCTACGTTTTGTTTTGACAATGGCGCTGAGTGTTGGCGACGCTTATCTGTACTTCTTCAGACTCTATGTTTCACAGTTTGCACAGATGCCCTTAGATGTTTTTAGAATATAAATTTAACTTTTATTTTATTGTGTGTTTATTCCTAAAAAAAATTAAAATGTCAATGTATGATCAATTTATCTTTATCAAATTTAAATTCAATATTATTAATTTATTTGTTGTATAACTATTAATTCAAAGTTACAATGTGTCCTAATCTGTGTTTGTCTCAACTTCCACACAGGAACTGGATGGATCAGATAAGCAACAAGGCTGTTCAATACAGTATATTACACACATAATTAATGACTAATGAATTTAACAATGCTTCAATGTCCCAGTCCAAATGTATGCATTGATATTTAAATGTTTATTTTTTCATATACAGTATATTTTATTTTTCCTATTATCAAAACCAACCTGTCAGCCTTCTCTTCAGATTTGAGTACAGCTGTCTACTATATATATTTATATATTTTTTTAAATTTTTGTATTCTTTAAACCAGGGGTCGGCAACCCGCGGCTCCGGAGCCGCATGCGGCTCCTTGACCACTCTGATGCGGCTCAGCTACATACATGCCGACCCCCCCGATTTTCCCAGGAGATTGATGGATGTCAGTGTCTCTCATAAATTACTCCCAGGGAAAAAATAATCCTATTTACACTCTAATTACTAAATAAAGGGCGTGCCCTAATTGCACTGCAGTAATTGTCCTCTATAGCATTTACATACAGCGTGCCAGTCCAGCCACATGTTGCATGTTGTTATTACTTGCACACACAGGAGACAGCAAAGCATACTTACTCATCAGCCACACAGCTTACACTGACGGTAGCCGTATCAAACAACTTTAACATTGTTACGTTACAAATATGCGCCACACTGTGAACCCACACCAAAAAAGAATGAAAAACACATTTCTGGAGAACATCCCACCGTAACACAACATAAACACAACACAACCATTACCCAGAATCCCATGCAGCCCTAACTCTTCCGGTCTACATTATACACCCCCGCTACCACCAAATCCCCCCACACATCAACCCCTTCCCCCCTCTCCGTGCGTTGGTTGAGCGGAAGAGTTAGGGCTGCATGGGATTCTGGGTATTGGTACCGTCAGTGTAAGATGTGTGGCTGCTGAGTTAGTACGCCTTGCTGTCACTTACGTGAGCAAGCTGAAATTGCATTCTACGTGTGGTCGAGCAGGTACACTGTTAGGGCAGACTGTAGAGGGCACAAAATGCAGTGTCATCACGCTCTGATATTCGGGAGTCTCCCGGGAAAAGTGAGAGGGTTGGCAAGTATGACCTATCAAGCGCCATTAGTTCAAAACTCGCGGGCTGCACTAACATCAAATTTCCACATTAAAGTGCGTGTGTCGGAGACCCCTGGTTAACATAGCACAAAGCATTTAAGCTTTGTATGCAGTGTTTTTCATTTTACTTTTTTTTTTTGTGGCTCCCATTACTTTCTTTAATTTGTGAAACTTGCCAAAATGGCTCTTTTAGTGGTAAAGGTTGCCGACCCCTGCTTTAAACCTAGCTCAATGCTAAACTAATCCAATGCTATGCTAACTCAATGCTAACCTAGCTCAATGCTATCCTAGCTCAATGCTATCCTAACATTGTCGCACCTCTTCGGCCCACGCCTCACGCAGCTGTCACTCACACAGCCTCGTCACACGCACACACTCTTATCTCAAAATGTCTCCCAGCTGAGACTCCTTTTTTTTCTTTTTTTCTTTTTTTTCTTTATATGCGTCACACAGTCACTCACACAGAGAATTTACCAGCGAGCAAGAGCCTTTTTTCCCGTACTCAAAATGTCAGTGTGTAAAACAACTGTAATATCGCACAGTCACAATCACCAGTATAGTTTAAAACAAATTCAAATGACTGGAATTCGCTCGCAGCGCCAAAGAGGGGGAGCTTCCCTGCTTAGGCTGCTGCCTCCGCGATCCAACCTCTTGATAAGCGGAAGAAAATAATTATATGGATGGATCATTCACTCATGTGTTTTCTGTACATAACTTTGTCTATTTTTTCACACGCACACACATTTTGGACAATTTCCCAATTTTTACAGATAGTGGGGCTGTGAGAAAAGCGTGAGGGGAGAGGTTGATTTTTTCAGAGGGGAATTAAAACAGATAAGAAACCAGGTGCTACACAAATGTTATTACAATACGCAGATATATATATATAAATTTAAAAAACACACATTTTTATCCCACAAACCACGCCCCCCTGGTCCGGACCAATATAAACAACTAATGCACGCGTGCTTTTGTGGAATCGGCCGTCTCATATCACAAAAACCAGGTTCCATCATTGCTCATAAAACGGCGATTAACCCGTTTCATTGGAGCAACACCTGCGTTATCCCTGACCAACACGGAAAAACCTGGCCTAACGGCCAGTAGGACCACTGGAAATCACCCAGCAATCCTACAGACTCGTGTCTGGTCAGTCCATACAGTTTCACCAAGTTTCACCAAAGCTCTACCATATGCAGCCCGATCAATACCTGTCTATTTGCAGCAAATTTCCAAATTCGTTGTGACAGCTATACGCTCAGTTGATCTCCTTTACCGGAGTCAATGAGCGGTCACCTATAAGAGGCTTTTCCCACCGCTGCAGTTTCCACATAAACAGATATGTCGCACCTTCATAGACGTCATCAATTTATATGGGCCAAATGTCACACCAGTTAGAAAATCTTGCCTATAATTTAGCTGTATCCAACTCTGACTAATCTGATGCACTTGCAGCAAGAAGCATCCACTGCCAGCAACGACAGAGGATGAAGAGGTTAAAAGAAATTTTTCGTCTCACATAGTCCACGCTTCAAAAACACTCCAAACCACCAAAATTCTATCAACAATCCCCTTATGTTAAAAACAAGAAATCACAAGTTTTCAACAAACACACAGACAAATGATCACATATAAAACAACTCAATCCAACCATAATTTACCCCATTCCAGGTTGTTTTTGGAGAACCTGACTAAACCTATCTTTTATCAAAAATAGATTCAGCAATTAGTCTTATCGATCCGGCTCTCTCCAGGCAGAAAATGTTTACACTTTAAGCAAAACGCTTACCTTGTTATGCGCATGTGCAGCACACTGTCTGCCTGACAGAGAGAGCGGGAGCGGCTGTCGACCTGTAGCTTCTAAACCATCCTGTTCGTGACGCCAATTTGTGTAGTGGATTGTCCGAAGCTTAAGCAGGCAACAAAAGTAGTTTAGTACAACAAATTTATTTACCCATTATCAGAAGTGCAGGTTGAATTAAGTTGGCCGTGCAGACAGACCACATGTTACTCCGGAGCAAACAAGACACACACAAGCCAAAATCACTGTCGAGTTCCGGTCTTCTGCCATTTTTCATATGTCTCTTGTCATTGTTTCTTATCGAGTGCGTCAATGTCTTTTATCTAGTGCGTCAATGTCTTTGTTTTCCCTATCTGTTCCATAACAACTCGAATCCTTTAGACAGTCAACACATTCTCTAGACAGGTTGGCACGACTTAATATTCACTTTTGTCCCACTGGCACAGAATAGAAGAGAAATTAAATGAGCGTACATTCTTATTAGACATGCAATATAGGTCAAAGGTCAGAAATTCTACTACAGAACAAAGAAATCAATAAATAAAGCGAGACAATACTTATCAAACTTGGTTCAAGGCTGTGGGCAAGGCTGGGGACAAGGCTGGAGGTACGTAGCGAGACGATATACCCTGGCAACAAGACAGGGGAAGACGAGGACTATATACACACATATATATATATATATACATATATATATATATATATATATATATATATATATATATATATATATATATATATATATATATATATATATATATATATATATATATATATATGTATGAAATACTTGACTTTCAGTGAATTCTAGCTTTTTATATATATATTTATTTTATTATACATATAAATTAAATTTCAGTGTTCTGTAGGCTATCCAGTAGATGGCAGTATTGTCCTGTTTAAGAGTGTCACAACATTGCTGTTTACGGCAGAAGAACTGCTTTACGGTAGACTAAACGTGACTGCTGTTGTTGTGTGTTGTTACCGCGCTGGGAGGACGTTAATGAAACTGCCTTGTTATGATCCGCTGCCCGGATCATATTTCTGTTTACGTTTTCTAGTCACTTGTGTTTTTCTGTTAGTTTTGATCTCTTTCTAGTTCCTGTTTATGCACCTGAGTTTATTACCATAGCAACTGATTACTTTCACCTGCCGGGGGTGTTCCCGACGCGCACCTGTTTTTCATTGTGTTCATTATATAAGCCTGCCTTTTCATTCAGTCTGTGTTGCATCGTAGTTTGTTTTCTCACAACAGTTGACGACTTTTGTTTCCTGCTCTTTAGCTGCTAGTTTCCACACTAGGCTATTTTGGCTTGCTAGCTCCCACGCTAGTCCATTAGTTTTGTACCTTAAGTGCTATGAGCACGTTTTTCTTTGTTCCTGTCTGATTTATGTTTAAATAAATCATTCTTTACCTGCAAGCTGTGTCCGAAGCCCGATCTGCATCTCTGAGAGAACGCACACCTGCACCCGGTCGGCACAGTACGATGCAACCAAGAAGAAGTTCTCTCGCTGCGGGCATGTCGGAGGTTGACGAAAGTGCGTGGTTGGTTCTCCGAGCAATGGAGGCAGAGACGCTCCGCTGTGCTCCAGATGAGGAGATGATTTGGGGACCTGGAGGAGTTCTGGTCCCGCTCGACTCCATCTGGCCAGGGGAGGTCCGCTCTCAACCCGCTCGCACGCGTCAGCGAAAGCAGAAGTCAACAAGGAAGGCTTCGGCTCGCGGCAGAGACGCACCAACCCCGCCATTCGTTCCTCCGGAACACAGCCATCAGCAGGCAGCCCAGGATTCCCCTCTTCAAAGGTCTGTTAATTCCATCAACTACCTTACCGAAGATTGCTATGACTGGCCTGTCAATCACTGGGACTTCAGCTATGACGTCATTCCGTCGGCGCCCCCTGATGACGTTGCCCCGTCCATTTGTGATGACGTCATAGACAAAGACATTTTTTTAAATTCTGTTAATTCTTGCTGTCAGCCACTTCCTAATGACTTTAATTCAATAATTCAGCATTATCAGGACATTTTTTTGAAGACTAAATCTAGTCAGTCCCAGTCACCACCTGACTTTCAAGCTCCGCCCCCAGTGACTTTGGCTCCGCCCCCGTGACTATTGCTCCCACCCAGTCTAGAGTGGAGGGGGTGAATAGACCTTTTGGACAATCGAGAGGGAAGGAGTCTACCCCCCTCCTGACCTCCCTCCACCCGCCCCTAAAGAAGATTCCAGAACACAGGGAGCGCGTCTGGTATCCGCTTCTTGAGGGGGGGGCTAGTGCTGGGAGCTGTGCTACGGAGGTAGCACAGCTGCGCCCTGCCAAGCCGCAACCCCCAGCCAGACTACAGGAGGAACGTTTTGGCGTTCTTAGGGCTGGCATCAACGCCATGGCGGAACGCCAAGACGCCCGCCTTGAGGCTATGGAGAGACAGCTGGGAACTATTCTCACCGCGCTGCAGGTGATGGTCCCCCCTGCCCGGCCACCGCCACCAGTCCTTCGGTGTGCTAAGCCGCAACCTCCTGCCAGGCCAGCTCCACCAAAGTCACGACCAGCACTTGACCCCAGACTGGTTTCCGGACCAGCACTTGACCCCAGACTGGTTTCCGCACCAGCACTTGACCCCAGACTGGTTTCTGCACCAGCACCTGACCCCAGACTGGTTTCCACACCAGCACCTGTCCCCAGACTGGTTCACGTCCCAGCACCTGCTGCAACGACAGCGACAGCGGCACCTGCTGCAACGACAGCGACAGCGGCACCTGCTGCAACGACAGCGACAGCGGCACCTGCTGCAACGACAGCGACAGCGGCACCTGCTGCAACGACAGCGACTGCTCCGGCTGCCACGGCAACGACAACGACAGTCTGGACGCCTGCTTCGCCGCCTGCTTCGCCGCCTGCTTCGCCGCCTGCTTCGCCGCCTGCTCCGCCCACGCCGGCGCCTCCTCCTGCTTCCATGGCGACGTCGACACCTCCTGCTTCCACGGCGACGTCGACACCTCCTGCTTCCACGGCGACGTCGACTCCTCCTGCTTCCACGGCGACGTCGACTCCTCCTGCTTCCACGGCGACGTCGACTCCTCCTGCTTCCACGGCGATGTCGACGCCTTCTGCTTCCACGGCGACGTCGACGCCTTCTGCTTCCACGGCGACGTCGACGCCTCCTGCTTCCACGGCAACGTCGACGCCTCCTGCTTCCACGTCGATGCCTCCTGCTTCCACGGCGACGAAGTCTCCCACAGCTTCCACGCCTGCTTCGCCGACGACGTGCCGACTTCCTCGTGTCCGGCGGGCCGCACCTCGGCGCCGCCCACCTCCTCATGTCCGGCGAGCCGCACCACGGCGCCGGCCACCTCCTCGACTATGGACTTTTTATGGACGCCTTTGGTGCCAACAGCAGCGACACCCAAGACTTTGTTGCAGGACTCAGAGGCTGCTGAACTTCTGGCACCAATCACGCCCACCTTCTTGGCGGCCACAAGGGTGGCCTTTCCGTGGTCGCCCGCCTCGCCTGCGGTGAGAATAGTTCCCAGCTGTCTCTCCACAGCCTCAAGGCGGGCATCTTGGCGTTCCGCCATGGCGTTGATGCCAGCCCTAAGAACGCCAAAACGTTCCTCCAGGCCAGCAGTTAGCCGAGTCATTGCGCAATCCATGGCGAGGCTCAACTGGCTGGTGACTCACCGCAAGTCTCTTCTCAGTATTTGAACGGCAAATGTGAAAATTCAGCGATTTTGAATAAAAATAATCTAAAACTGGTGAAGTTAAATGGAAAATAACTTTATAGTATAATCACTGGATACATATAACAATTTAATAAATTTTTTTTCTTTTTACATTTTTTTTTCTTTCCATGATGGCACGTGAGGCCCCGCCTCACCTGCCTCCCCTGACTGCACGTCACTGTTGCACATCATAATGGCGGCTATAGTTTTGATGTTAAAAGGTCTAACAAATTGTGTAGAACATCCGGCGGGTCGGATTGAAAATCTTAACGGGCCGCATGTGGCCCGCGGACCGTATTTTTCCCAGATCTGCTCTAGATGTTCTCAGGCCGGCTGGAGGCGTGTCGCAGGTTGATTGTCTCTTAAGCAATTGGCTTTCAGCTGGAAGGCGCCAGTTCTTTCGTCTGTGTCATCCACGCTGCTCGCGTATAATCACAACCGCAGCTGTTTTTGGACACAAGCATTTATGGCAATCCTTCTGATAAACCCTTTTCACCCCGGCGTCTAAAATGCATAGTTGTCATTTCACCCTGCATTCAGCCATACACCTCTCGTACTTTATTTAGTCCTTTTGTGTCTTATTGTATGGTACTTGTTTTTTATGTGCCATCTCCCTTAGTTTGCTTGCTGCCTGAGTTTTTGTACCTTTTTGTTGCTAGTAGACTATCAAAGACTCTGTTAAATCGTTCTCTGCCCTCCACCTGTGCATTTGGGGTTCACGCTTGTACCAGGAGCTTTGATACCAGTACCGGTTCTAGCGGGACTACCTTTAGTTGCTGCCACCCCCTGTAGGTGCAGCGCTCAACAGTTGGGTCAGCAGATAGATTTGACAGAAGGGTAAACAGTTTATAGAGTGCCTCCAAAGTGAAGGTAATACTGAAGCAAAAAGGAAAACCCATTAAGAAACAGCTGAAGTATACACACATGTAAGAAAGCAAGTTACGTAAACAATACAGCATGGTGTAATACTTAAAACATGCATTGACTGATTGATTGAAACTTTTATTAGTAGATTGTACAGTACAGTACATATTCCGAACAATTGACCACTAAATGGTAACGAATAAGTTTTTCAACTCCACGTAAATCAATTCATGGTAATGCAACCATGCAGAAAAAGATTTAGCACCTACTCTGCTAACTTAAAGCTAACATATAATGAAAAATGCAATAGATGTGCCAACAGAATTAGCAACATGAATGTGGTCATTGTAACCTTTTACAAGCCTTCAACAAATGAGATTTGACCAAAACATCCCCCCCACCCCACCCCTAGACCTTTACCTTTTTCACAGGGCGCCGCCGAACCGATCAGTTGTCCTGTTGTTTCCACCCTGTAGCTGTATGTCTGTTCTTGGATGGATTTGTACTGAAAATAGAATGTTGTTGTTGAGGAGGACTGGTGCTTTACAGAGAGTAAATGGGACAATGAAAAAGTAGGGTTACCTCCAAATTCTTCAGGACAATCTAAAATCAGGAATGGCTAAATCAGGCTAGAATTTAAGGTTTTAGGAGACGTCGGACACGCATCGTCGGGCACGCATCGTTGAACAAAAGTTTGCTGTATGACAAGCGAGCGTCATTTTACAGGTCTGCAGGAACCCGGAGGAGGTCTAGCCAAAAGATGTGTCTCTCCCACCCTGAAGAAGTCAAACACCAGTTTTTTTAATCCTCTATGATGTCATCTCATGTCTTTAATTGTGTGTTAAGCAAATTACATACCACCATCACCATGTAAGGTGATATACAGTCGTAGTCAAAAGTTTACATACACTTGTAAAGAACAATATGTGATGGCTGTCTTGAGTTTCCAATAATTTCTACAACTCTTATTTTTTTGTGATAGAGTGATTGGAGCACATACTTGTTGGTCACAAAAAACATTCATGAAGTTTGGTTCTTTTATGAATTTTTTTATGGGTCTACTGAAAATGTGACCAAATCTGCTGGGTCAAAAGTATACATACAGCAATGTTAATATTTGGTTACATGTCCCTTGGCAAGTTTCACTGCAATAGGGCGCTTTTGGTAGCCATCCACAAGCTTCTGACAAGCTTCTGGTTGAACTTTTGACCACTCCTCTTGACAAAATTGGTGCAGTCCAGCTAAATTTGTTGGTTTTCTGACATGTACTTGTTTCTTCAGCATTTTTCACACGTTTGGGAAGGCCATTCTAAAACCTTAAATTGTAGCCTGATTTAGCCATTCCTGATTTTAGATTGTCCTGAAGAATTTGGAGGCAACCCTACTTTTTCATTGTCCCATTTACTCTCTGTAAAGCACCAGTTCCATTGGCAGCAAAACAGGCCCAGAGCATAATACTACCACCACCATGGTGTTCCTGGGATTACAGGCCTCACCTTTTCTCCTCCAAACATCCATTCATCCCATCCATTTTCTACCGCTTGTCCCTTTTTGGGGTCGCGGGGGGTGCTGGAGCCACGGGGAGAACATGCAAACTCCACACAGAAAGATCCCGTGCCAACATGCCGGGTTTGAACTCAGGACTTCTCAGGACCTTCGTATTGTGAGGCACATGCACTAACCCCTGTTCCACCGCGCTGCCCTCCTCCAAACATATTGCTGGGTATTGTGGTCAAACAGCTCAATTTTTGTTTCATCTGATATCACATGGACAAAGATAAGACCTTCTGGAGGAAAGATCTGTGGTCAGATGAAACAACAATTGAGCTGTTTGGCCACAATACCCAGCAATATGTTTGGAGGAGGGCAGCATGGTGGACCAGGGGTTGGTGCGTCTGCCTCACAATACGAAGGTCCTGGGTTCGATCCTGCGCTCGGGATCTTTCTGTGTGGAGTTTGCATGTTCTCCCCGTGACTGCGTGGGTTCCCTCCGGGTACTCCGGCTTCCTCCCACCTCCAAAGACATGCACCTGGGGATAGGTTGATTGGCAACACTAAAAATTGGCCCTCGTGTGTGAATGTGAGTGTGAATGTTGTCTGTCCATCTGTGTTGGCCCTGCGATGAGGTGGCGACTTGTCCAGGGTGTACCTGAGACAGGCTCCAGCGCCCCCCGCAACCCCGAAGGGAATAAGCGGTAGAAAATGGATGGATGGATGTTTGGAGGAGAAAAGGTGAGGCCTTTAATCCCAGGAACATCATATCTACCGTCAAGCATGGTGGTGGTAGTATTATGCTCTGGGTCTGTTTTGCTGCCAATGGAACTGGTGCTTTACAGAGAGTAAATGGGACAATGAAAAAGGAGGATTACCTCCAAATTCTTTAGGACAACCTAAATTCGTCAGCCCGGAGGTAGGGTCTTGGGCTCAGTTGGGTGTTCCAAAAGGACAATGACAATGGATGCTGGCAGTGTGTACAATTTGGCATGATGACGACTGGCAAGCGCAATGTTGTCAACTTTTCATCACATTTTTACCTTAGGCATGCTTTCTTCATTCAGCAGGTGTCATAATGACCAAGACAGCGATTCATTTTCCCTCAGCCACCAATAGTAAAAGTGGCGCACTGCCTGAGAAATCAGCGAGAGCAGCCAGAAGAAGAAGAGACTTTGCAGTGACCAATCAAATGAGGTCCGGGGAGCGCGGGCGTGGTCATCCCTGCTCTGCCTAGGGCAGGGGTCGGCAATCCAAAATGTTGAAAGAGCCATATTGGACCAAAAATACAAAAACAAATCTGTCTGGAGCCGCAAAAAATTAAAAGCCATATTACATACAGATAGTGTGTCATGAGATATAAATTGAATTAAGATGACTTAAAGGAAACTAAATTACCTCAAATATACCTACAAATGAGGCATAATGCTGCAATGGGTGAGGGCCGACATCCGGGCAACTGAGCTACATACGGGTTCTTCGAGCCATAGCAACCAGACTGGCGTTGAAAACAAACCGTTGCCATTACTCTTTAACCTGTCGACCTACGCTGGTTAAACCCGTCATTCTGCCTCCAAAATGCCGAAAAACTGTGTTGTTTTTGGTTGTGCTAACCACAACTGGAAACAGGGAAAACAAAGGTTGTATTTTGTTCTGCCAAAGCGTGATAAAAGCCCACAGAGACGAGACAAATGGCTCGCAGCTTTACACCCGGAAAACGAGGACGGTTCTCACTGGAGTCCCCCAAAGTCGGCAGGAAGACAGGCAGGCAGGCAGCATCATGGCGGACAGAGACAGTGGAAGTGAGCAGGGAGGAGGAGCCACGGGCCCAGGCTTCGGTTCCATGCACGCTACAGCGGGAGGGACGGGCTCGGCTTCCAGCCTCCAGCATGAGACGCAGGAGCTGGCGTCCAAGCGAGTTGACATCCAAAACAAACGCTTCTACTTGGACGTCAAGCAGAACGCCAAAGGCCGCTTCTTGAAGATAGCCGAAGTCGGGGCCGGTGACAACAAGAGCCGCCTCACGCTGTCTATGTCGGTGGCGGTCGAGTTCCGCGACTACTTGGGGGACTTCATCGAACACTACGCCCAGTTGGGTCCCAGCAACCCGGGCATGGTGCAGGATGAGCCGCGGCGGGCCCTGAAAAGCGAGTTCCTAGTGCGGGAGAATTGGAAGTACAACATGGAGCTGAAAGAGAACCAGCGGGGACGGTTCTTGAGGATCCGGCAGACCGTGAACAGGGGGCCCGGCTTGGGGTCAGACCATCGCGCTCCCGGCGCAGGGACTTATCGAGTTCCGCGACGCTTTGGCCAAACTTATTGACGATTACGGCGTGGACGAGGAGCCCGCGGAGCTGCCGGAGGGCTCGTCGATGACTGTGGACAACAAGCGCTTCTTCGACGTGGGCTCCAACAAGTACGGCGTGTTCACACAAAGTTGTTGATAACTTCCGCGTCTCTTTCTTAGTAGCGCGCAGGCTGAGCTAACTAGCAAGCTAAGCTAAGCCTGAGAAGCTTTAAAGTTCACTGAGACGAGTCTGACGCAAATAATACATTTTCATTTTTTCACACGATATGCGAATAAGTAAAAATGCGTAAATGAAGGATTTAACGCCGACTTCCAAGCCACAATGCTTGTTAAATGCTTTTTCTGTCAATGCTGTGTTCGCTGTGAGCTGGTTTGTTTTCAACGAATTCCCGGTTGCTAGGGGATTGGTAGGCGGAAGTGACGTAGGTCCGCCCTCACCCATATGTACATATAGCTAGCCTAAATAGCATGTTAGCATCGATTAGCTTGCAGTCATGCAGTGACCAAATATGTCTGATTAGCACTCCACACAAGTCAATAATATAAACAAAACTCACCTTTGTGCATTCATGCACAACGTTAAAAGTTTGGTGGACAAAATGAGACAGAAAAAGAAGTGGCATAAAACACGTCGTAGAAAGTCAGAGAAAGTTATCCTTGTAAACAAACTACGGTGAGATCAAGGACCGCCAAAATTAGTAGGACAAAACGGCGCTCGCCAAATACTCAAATCAGTGAAGCATGTTTAATACAAACAGTGTGCTTTATAACAATTAGGGAGGTTTGCGTCATGTTTGTCCTCCTACGGAAACCATATTAAAACAAAAACTTTTTTTTTTCCTCATGTTTTTCCATTTTTCATACATTTTTTAAAAAGCTCCAGAGAGCCACTAGGGCGGCGCTAAAGAGCCACATGCGGCTCTAGAGCCGCGGGTTGCCGACCCCTGGCCTAGGGTTTCTAAACTTGCCAGCAGCACACACACTTTTTAAAAATGATTTATAATATGCAACATTTACATACATGCAAAGAAATAATAATAATAGAACAAGTAATGAAACAGTACAAAACAGCGCCAGGGAGTTGCAAACTCAATAAAGTAACTCAAATAGAATGCTAAATATATATATATATATATATATGTGACAAAGTGTAAAGCCATAGGCTCACACAAGTTCAGTGAATAATCCAAATTTGGAGCACAGCATCATAGTTTTCACAGCTTTTTGGTTGTCAGAGGTAGAACGCGTTTTAAAGTAAAGTTCTAATTCTTTTTTAAAGATACAAAAAACTGCTCGGCTATTGAGAAACTTACATTTATGAATATAAAGCGTGGCCAATCGTATAATGAGGTTGAAAAGGTAAAATTAGCAGCACATACACTTTTCAAGCGTGTCGCTTTGTACAGTTTCCTACTTCCTTTTGGCCTAGTTGTCGCCAAAATAAGAGCTTTTCGTGGCACATTCCTAAACGTTTGACAGCAGCGTCGAACGAATGAACTTTTATTGTGAAGTCGAAGCTCCTTCAATGCTGACCCGGAACTATATAGAATGTGGTTGAATTATGAAGGGCTTCAGGTCATAAATTGTAGTAAAACAACACGAGTAAGAAATTTAAAAAAATATTCCTGGTACTGGAGAACTTAATCAAGCGACAACAACAAAGGGACAACTGGTAAGGTTCGTGTTGTCTGAACATTGTGTTACGATCCTGGTTTTAAATGCGTTCTTAAATGGACACCTAAGCTTACATCCGGGTATCATGAGTTCACTGCTGCGAAGAAGGGTTCAAACGCCAAAAGACAATTGGGGAAATAAATCATACTTTATTTGATGTTATGAGATTAAATTGGAAACAATTATTCTTGATATTTCTATCAGTGAGTGGGAACTAAAAAACTAGTACCTGCTTGTCCTACAAGCAGCAGCCAAAATGGTGAGTGTGAAGTGATGGACGACATTCAACTACCAAACCCCAAATAAGTGAAGTTAGCACGTTGTGTAAATTGTAAATAAAAACAGAATGCAATGATTTGCAAATCCTTTCAATCTATATTCAATTGAATAGAATGCAAAGACAAGATATTTAATGTTCGAACTGGTAAGCTTTGTTATGTTTTGCTAATATTAGCTCATTTTGAATTTGATGCCTGCAACATGTTTAAAAAAAAGCTGGCACAAGTGGCAACAAAGACTGAGAAAATTGAGGAATGCTCATTAAACACTTCAGGTGAACAGGCTCATTGGGAACAGGTGGGTGCCATGATTGGGTGTAAAAGCAGCTACCATAAAATGCTCAGTCATTCACAAACAAGGATGGGGCGAGGGTCACCACATTTGTGAACAAATGCGTGAGAAAATTGTCAAACAGTTTAAGAACAACATTTCTCAATGAGCTATTGCAAGGAATTTAGGGATTTCACCATCTATGGTCTGTAATATCATCAAAAGTTTCAGAGAATCTGGAGAAACCAACATTGAATGCCCGTGACCTTCGATTCCTCAGGCAGTACTGCATCAAAAAGCGACATCAGTGTGTGAAGGATATCACCACATGGGCTCAGGAACACTTCAGAAAACCACTGTCAGTAACAACAGTTTGTCACTAAATCTGTAAGTGCAAGTTCAAACTCTGCTATGCAAAGTGAAAGCCATTTATCAACAACACCCAGAAACGCCGCCGGCTTCGCTGGGCCCGAGCTCATCTAAGATGGACTGATGCAAAGCAAAAAAGTGTTCTGTGGTCTGACGAGTCCACATTTCAAATTATTTTTGGAAACTGAACGTCGTGTCCAAAGAGGAAAAGAACCATCCGGACTGTTATAGGCGCAAAGTGTAAAAGCCAGCGTGTGATGGTATGGGGGTGTATTAGTGCCCAAGACATGGGTAACTTACACATTAATGCTGAAAGGATGGAATTTAAGTTTGTCGATTGGATTCAGTTTGTCGTCCTTTGGATCTAGTGGTATTTTAAAAACTATTTTTATTCTCTATCCAGATTCTGAACTGGCTACAAGTCTCAAAATCTCACATTTTCAATGCAGCATTGGGCGGTTTATGAGTTGTCGAATCTCCTTGCAAATCTGAACCGCGTCCCGAAACAGTCATCATGTCATCATTTCCATCTCTTCCCACTAAATGAAGCAAGCCTCGATACGCGCTTCGCGGAACCGCCCCCTCCATTACTCGACACACTCCTCAAAGCCTCGGCACATTTGGTCCCATCACTACATTTCTGATAAGTGCGTAAGGCCACTGATGGATTTGGGACAGCGCTGCAAACTGTCAAAATTGGCACATTCAGGAACAAAGTGCACAGGCTACCACTGTGAATTCCTAGAGATGTATTTTTGTTTAGTGTCAAATTGAAGGCCCGGGGGCCACCACAAATCTGGAAATAATATGTCAATAAAGTACTTTATCTTTTCTTACAATGTGTATTAGTTATTTCCATTCTGAGAGAAAATACATGTACTTTATGCAATTGCAAATAATTACAACTTTAAAAAAATATATATATTATCATACATTCCTAACCTGTTTTTGTTATAATAAAAACACATTCTTAAATACATGCTTGACTAATGTTATTCAACAAATTGTACACTGTTTAAACCGGGCGGTATAGCTTGGTTGGTAGAGTGGCCGTGCCGGCAACTTAAGGGTTCTAGGTTCGATTCCCGCTTCCGCCTTCCAAGTCACTGCCGTTGTGTCCTTGGGCAAGACACTTTACCCACCTGCTCCCAGTGCCACCCACACTGCTTTAAATGTAATTTAGGAAATTGGGTTTCACTATGGGAGTTTGCATGTTCTCCCCGTGACTGCGTGGGTTCCCTCCGGGTACTCCGGCTTCCTCCCACCTCCAAAGACATGCACCTGGGGATAGGTTGATTGGCAACACTAAATTGGCCCTAGTGTGTGAATGTGAGTGTGAATGTTGTCTGTCTATCTGTGTTGGCCCTGTGATGAGGTGGCGACTTGTCCAGGGTGTACCCCGCCTTCCGCCCGATTGTAGCTGAGATAGGCTCCAGCGCCCCCCGCAACCCCGAAGGGAATAAGCGGTAGAAAATGGATGGATGGGGTTTCACTATGTAAAAGCGCTTTGAGTCACTAGAGAAAAGCGCTATAATTCACTTCACTTAACTGTTCAAATGACATTATATTTGACTAGGGCTGCAACTAACAATTAATTTGATAATCGATTAATCTGTCGATTATTACATCGATTAATAATCGGATAAAAGAGACAAAGTACATTTCTATCCTATCCAGTATTTTATTGGAAAAAACAGCATACTGGCACCATACTTATTTTGATTATTGTTTCTCAGCTGTTTGTAAATGTTGCAGTTTCTAAATAAAGGTTTATTAAATTTAAAAAATAAATAAATAAATAAAAATAATAATAATAAAATAAATAAAAAACTCTGCGCATAGCATAGATCCAACGAATCGATGACTAAATTAATCGGCAACTATTTTAATAATCGATTTTAATCGGTTTAATCGATTAGTTCAGTGTTTCCCATAAACTGCCAAGATACCTGTGTGGTGGGGGCGTGGCTATGGGCGTGGTCACCATGACATCATCGAGTAATTTGCATAATTTACTACAATGATTTGATTTTCTCTAAAAAGGCTCAAAAAATGTATACTTACTAATTAATAATAACAGTTTTGTTTTAAACGTCCATCCATCCATCCATTTTACAATATAATTACAACACTTTATGTACATATTTATATACAGATTTGAACAATAAGTTATTCACTGAAATATATTTATTAATTGTGGTTCTTACAAAAAATATATCTTATAAAATATAAAAGCTAAAATGTCTCAAAGCGCTGCCCCTTTAGTTAGTGCATACTAAATAATTTAACTTTAGCCTACTACTACAGCCATATTATTTACCAGCAACATAAAGTGAAACAGAGGCAGAGGTGTCCTGCCACAGTCAGTAACAAATAAACAGAAAACAGTAGTGGTGGTAGAGAGCTTCATCAAACATCTGATCCACTGAACAAAGAGCTCCAAAAATCTTGAACTTTAGACTGCCATCAGTTTTACTCCCTACACTTAACCATGTGTTTCCTACTGCCTGCAGACTTTGCACCCTTTGTTATATACACATGTTGTGTTTCTAATATAAATACATTTAATAAAGTCCAATACAAATAAGGCAACAAGAGAAGTATCCTACACTTCTCTTTTGTAAAGTAAATCTGAACAGCTGATATGGGCATCTACATCAACTATATGATTTGCCTGAGAAGATGGAAAGGACAAAAAAAAAAAAATGTTTATTTTTTATTTTTTTTATTTGTGGCGGACGTAATTCTTTTGTGGCGGGCCGCCACAAATAAATGAATGTGTGGGAAACCCTGTAGTTGTTGCAGCCCTATATTTGACACTAAACTGGCAGCTCTGTTGCCAGAGTGTTACAAGAAAAAAACCTGTGGTACAGTTTTTTACATGCTGTCAAAAAAAACCACTTAAATTTGCAGTGATATTCTGGCGAAATGATCTGTTATTTTTTTTTACTGGAAAATCGAGATTTATTTCATACATTTATATTCATATATTCATATATTTGCTGTTTACAACTGGCCTTTTGAGGGCAGCCATAACTGCGATGTGGGCCTCAATGAAAACAAGCCCCATGTAATTAGACACCCCTACACTAAATCACTTAAGTGTTTTTAACCCAGCTTTATTTGTCCTTCCTGCAGAATTGTTTCTTTCCCTGACCTCCTGGCTGCAGATCTACAATGTCCAGATCACGTTTGTCCCTGCTTCAACTGTCCCACCTAGCATGGAGACTTTGTGTGTTTCCTTCCGCCGCGTCACGCGTACCTGCTGAAACCTGCGCCTACAGCAGCGACGTCAAGGTGCGCTCCTACTTTCAGTACATGAAACGCAAGCTGATATCCCCTCCCAGTCCTCCGTACCACCACGTGTGTCGGGTAGGTGATCCGGTGCTGCGTTCAAGAGCTGCGGCTGTTGACCCTGCTGCTATCAGGGGTCCTGATGTTCAGGAAGTCATCAACACTCTAGTCAAGGTCCTACGTAAATTTGAGTGTGTTGGACTGAGTGCCCCTCAGATCGGGATACCGCTTCGAATCCTGGCTTTGGAGTATCCTCAAAAGATGCTGCTTGAAAGTTTGCCCGCCTCAAGAAAAGTTCGTGACATTTCTGTTCAGCCACTGAGAATATTTATCAACCCCGAGCTGAGGGTGCTGGACAGAAACACAGTTATCTTCCAAGAGGCCTGTGAGAGCATCTCTGGCTTTTCTGGCGCAGTTCCCCGCTATCTGTCTGTGGAAGTATCAGGTAAGTGTTTTTAGATCTATTTAGATCTCTTCACCAACGCCCGACTGACCACATGTTGCACATTTCAAGGTCTGAATGAGAACGGAGAAGCTGTGACTTGGCAGGCCACAGGATGGCCCGCTCGAATCCTACAGCATGAAATGGACCACTTGGATGGCGTACTCTACATCGACCGCATGGACAGCAAGACTTTCATAAACGTCAACTGGCAGGAGAACAATGAATGAAAAAGCATCAGGAGTCTGTGTGAGGGACACAAAAAAACTGCAGACTTCTCCTGAAACTATTCACCTGGATGGCCATTTTCACCACTACTTCTGCGGTGTCCATTGTTGCACTTCTGTTCTTACACTTAGGGTCTGATCTACTAAAATAAGTACTAAATAGCATATACAAAGTATAAAATGGTGTGTACTATTAAGGCGTGTTGCGGGTGGTGCCAAAATGTGCTAAATATAGACTCAATAGATTAGATTAGATTAGATAGTACTTTATTGATCTAATCTATTGAGTCTATATTTAGCCCATTTTGGCACCACCCGCAACAATACAGCGGTCGTAAAACAGTTTTAGGTTTGATAAATCACTTTGCGAGCTTTAAATGATTATAATTACATTTCCTCCTCCCGGTATTGTGTTCTAATAATCCGCATATATTCTGCATATACAGTACAGGCCAAAAGTTTGGACACACCTTCTCCTCATTCAAAGAGTTTTCTTTATTTTCACGACTATTTACATTGTAGATTGTCACTGAAGGCATCAAAACTATGAATGAACACTTGATAGCGCACAAAGCTGATTTACTAGGATCTCTTAAATGAGCAAAATAGCGAGCGTAATCCTTCATGTACAGTACAGGCCAAAAGTTTGGACACACCTAATTCAATGCGTTTTCTTTATTTTCATGACTATTTACATTGTACATTGTCACTGAAGGCATCAAAACTATGAATGAACACATGTGCAGTTAAGGACTTAACAAAAAAAGGTGAAATAATTGAAACCATGTTTTAGATTCTAGTTTCTTCAAAATAGCCACCCTTTGCTCTGATTACTGCTTTGCACACCTTCAAACACACCTGTGAAGTGAAAACCATTTCAGGTGACTACCTCTTGAAGCTCATCGAGAGAATGCTAAGAGTGTGCAAAGCAGTAATCAGAGCAAAGGGTGGCTATTTTGAAAAAAAACTAGAATATAAATTAGTTATTTCACCTTTTCTAAAAAAAAATCTGGGTGTGCATTGAGTAACGTGAGGAGGAGCAGGAGTTGTATTAGACATGGCGAGCAGACTTTTTTTTTTTAGCAACTAGTCAGAGATAGAGACACATTGTGTAGTTCTGCTGTATGGCAGCACTTTGGCAGACCTGACAACTCTTTAGGATTCTCTGGATATTTCCCTTGTTTGAAGTTACGAATCTCCCTGACCGTGGTGTTTTTGTGCGGCATAAAATATTGTAGCTTTGGCCTGAAAGTTGAAAAGATGACAAAGAGGTGGTCGATCAACAATCACTTTATGAAAACATATACAACTGTATCAAAGTGCACACTTTCCCCACGGTCATCCATTCGCCACTCAGGACACATTCAATGACGCAAACTGTCGGAATATACAACTCTAAAGCAGGAATTCATGACAAGGGGTATTTTTTTAAGCGCTTATTTCCTCCACAGCGGTTTTAAAAAATGTCCATCTAACACAAAATATGTTCGACGTAAAAACACACTCACCGGCTGTTGTGCGCATTTTTGTTTCCCATCCAGAAAAAACTACCACAGATGACTGGCACATAACACCTTTGTTCATCAATATATGATATATCACATGTCAGCGGTGTGCCGTCAGGGCCAACAAGACCTTCTCTGCTGGCCTAACATAACCAGAAATCCATCCCATCCATCCATTTTCTACCGATTGTCCCGTTCGGGGCGCTGTAGCCTATCTCCGCTGCATTCGGGCAGAAGTCGGGGTACACCCTGTACAAGTCGCCACCTCATCACAGGGCCAACACAGATAGACAGACAACATTCACACACTAGAGCCAATTTAGTGTTGCCAATCAACCTATCCCCAGGTGCATGTCTTTGGAGGTGGGAGGAAGCCATCATCATGATTAAAGATTATTATATTATTCTCTTCATGTCATATTATGTTCCTTCCAGAGCTGTTGTTTTTAGGTTAGAGTTTGTATCCAATCAGAATTTAGCTAGCTTATGTTGCCATGCTGTACCAAATCTGCCCGGGGCCTTCAGAATCAACAATGCAGGCATCTGTGCACTGTAAGTAAACTGACACATACAGTTGATAGACAATTGCCATAGCCAATCAAATCCCGAGTTGTCAGTAAGGCCTTCTAGCTGGCTTTACGCTGTGATTGGATACTCACTTGGGAGTCCCAAGTGAGTATCCAATCACAAGTTGCAAAAACAGGAAGTGGCACCGTAGCCATAGAAAACTCACCGGTACTCACTTAAGGAGTGCAAAATGTTGATTAGGTGGCAGATATATATTTGCAAGGCCATTTTCAAGAAGGATATTGAAGAGAAACTACATCTTGTAAGACGAGGTCGGCCAACACCGGAAGCTATCCCGATGGTGAAATGGTTTGCCCGCGGCTTTCACACGAATCAACCGACCACGACCAACTACTGACTACGACGGTACCACTGGCTTATACGGCGTCGAATGGGTGCTATAAATTGTGAGTTCAAATATTTTATTTTTTCATGTTTCATTTGTTTTGTACAATCCTTTTAATTTTGACAGTACCACATAAGATATGTTTTAATTGCTGAAGCGGGTTTATTGAATGTTAAATGCGCCAAAAAATAGACCGTTTTGTACACTGTTGAGGGGTTCAAAACACAGTAGCGTGCAAGTGTGTTTCTGTATAGTATCTCCAGCCGTGTTCATGTGGTGACATAAATTACAGTATCTTCAGAGGTGAAGTCGGACTAAGTAGGACATCACTGAAGGCCCAGGTGAGAAACGCACGGCCCGCCACTGTTAGATGTGCAATGATGTGTATGTTATCTTTAAAATCAGTGCAGGAGTCGTCTCACAAAAGGAACACCTGCAATCTACCCTGACAGTCTCAACAGCACAGCACTAATGAAGTATTTTCTAAGTATGGAGCTTAGACACAAGTGCATGAAGCAGATCTACTGGATTGCAAACACCAAATGTTGGCAGGTCTGTAACTATACATTACATCATTGAAGGTATTGTGGGCACTTAAAAACAACAAAGCATACTGAACCAGAAATTGTGACCACAGACTCTGAGAAGTTCCAAACCGTTCCAGCCCTGAATAACACTGCACAGTATACTTATTGAAGTGTACTGATAAATGATTTCATTTGAGATGCAACCTTGGTGTGACTGGACTAACAGACAATTTCAGATATTTATACTGTATGTGCTTGTGATTTTATTAAAACATATAATCAAGTAGTTTCCCATTTAAACTTTGCATTTAATACAATTAACTTGTTTTCAGACGAGAACAAGACATTTTTCAAACTCATGTGACTTAAGCAGACATCCCAACAATTTTATATATATTAAAAAAAGTCCATTCAAAGACTTCAATTGTGTTAAAAATGTAAGTATAAACATAAAATAACATCACACTGCATTTGTCTTTCGAGAAAAGGCAACATTCATGGGCATTGAAGGCACAATACCAAAGCGGTTTAACACGAATCACACAGACGATGACGGTTCCAACGTTTGGCCGCAGGTGCAGATGTAAGGATGTAAGTACCAGCAGTCTTTACAGAACTCTTTCCCGCAGTGACAGCACAGAACCATTGGCTTCCTGGAGCACTTTCTCCCACAGGCGCACAGACCCAAGTGTTTCAGTGAGTGCTGACTTTGGCACATCTTGACGTCTTTGCAAGACGCTTTGTGGAAAAGACGGCAGGTGAGACATGCGACCGCAGGGTCGCGGCAGCTGCCGTTGCAGCAATCGTGGTAGCTGATTGGAGGATGGCTGATGCTCAGAGACTTGGGCTTGTCGCTCAGAGATAAAGCCGCCATGTCGGCACTGCTGCCGCTGAAGGCTGGCTCTGGTGTTCTGGCGTTGTGGCTTGCAGGCGCCGTCGATTCCTTTATCATGTCAAGGGGATGCAGCTGGTGGCCTTCCTGGGAGCAACGCTGGAGCTCAGCACAGGAGGCGTCATGGACAGCGTTGCACTCAATGCACTGCTTGAGGTAGAAGTTAGGGGATCGGAGGCAACTGCAAATGTTGACCCTCTCCGCCTCGGTCATGCCAACTTGTAGACTGCGGGGTTGGAACTCTGCATCAACAGACTCCTCACCAGCAGACATGTGTCGCCTCACACTAACTAAGGAGCCTCCGCCTGCTTCTGCTTCTAACTTACTGCTGAGCTGGCATTTCAGCATTGAAACGCAAGAGCGTTCTCCCGTGGCTTGGAAGGACAAAGATCCGCTGTTGCCGACGTCCCACGCCGGCATTTGCGAACTGTCGTCATCGCGAACAACCATCACCCTCTGGCCCTGGTTAACATGCCCGTCTGTGTAGAGATCCACTTCGGACTCTGCATCAGACTCCATCAGCGGCTGCTTGACTCCCATCATCCTCTTTGTGTTGTCCAGCGCAACCTGGAGGAAGAAAATGAAGCGTTGGGACATAATTTTGCTCTTCTTATGCATAACTAGAACTGGACAGGAGGACAAAAAAGTACAATTTAAGAGTAATTTGAGATACGAGATGCCTGTCCAATTTTTGTTATGCTTTAAAGGCCTACTGAAACCCACTACTACCGACCACGCAGTCTGATAGTTTATATATCGATGATGGAATATTAACATTGCAACACATACCAATATGGCCGGGTTAACTTATAAAGTGCAATTTTAAATTTCCCGCCACACTTCCGGTTGAAAACGTCTAGATATGATGACGTATGCGTGTGACGTCAACTATTGGTACCCCATTGAATACAATACAAAAAACTCTGTTTTCATTTCAAAATTCCACAGTATTCTGGACATCTGTGTTGGTGAATCTTTTGCAATTTGTTTAATGAACAATGGAGACTGCAAAGAAGAAAGTTGTAGGTGGGATCGGTGTATTAGTGGCGGACTACAGCAACACAGCCAGGAGGACAGAGATGGATAGCAGACGCGCTAGCCGGCGAACTCACCTTAACTTCCTCCGTCTCGCCGACCGCATCTGTGATCTGGTGAAGTCCTTCGTCGCACCGTCGGTCGCTGGAACGCAGGTGAGCACGGGTGTTGATGAGCAGATGAGGGCTGGCTGGCGTAGGTGGATAGCTAATGTTTTTAGCATAGCTCTGTGAGGTCCGGTTGCTAAGTTAGCTTCAATGGCGTCGTTAGCAACAGCATTGTTAACCAATAGGAAAATGTGAGGAGACTTTCAACTGACTACGTAACGCTACTTCCGGTAGGGGCAAGGCTTCTTTTTTTTTTTATCAGATACCAAAAGTTGCGATCTTTATCGTCGTTGTTCTCTACTAAATCCTTTCAGCAAAAATATGGCAATATCGCGAAATGATCAAGTATGACACATAGAATGGATCTGCTATCCCCGTTTAAATAAAAAAAAATCATTTCAGTAGGCCTTTAAGTCGCGAGCATTGGCGGGGTCACTAGGTTTTTAAAACGGGGGTTATCTTAGCCCCCTGGAGATTCACATGATGCAAATTTGTCAAGCGCGCGCAAGAAACATTTAAGCACTTGCAAAATCTTTTCGCTCACGAGGCTGTGGGGTGATTTGTTATTAATGTAACATAATTTGTGATGATAATCATACTCAGACTTAGACTAACTGTATTGATCCACAAGGGAAATTGCTCCACACAGTAGTAGAATGTTGTTTCAGAGTTAAAACAAGTGACAGAAATCAGTCAGCATCATGCTATCAATTTGACTTTGGTTTGCTAGCGAGGTTTTTATTTATCAAAATGGGGAGCACCTGGTTCATTAATTACATGGGACTGTTAGCTGGAGCTAATTGTTACTTCCAGCAGTTGTAAATATTTACTTTTTCAAAAAACCTTTGTATGTGTATCTTGTAGGATAGTTCCCTTTCTGTCTGGCCCTGGCTGAGTGCAGCATGCACACTGTAGCAGGGCCGTGACTAGGATTGGACAAATACCCACCCATCCATCCATTTTCTACCGCTTGTCCCGTACGGGGTCGCTGGAACCTATCCCAGCTGCACTCTGGCGGGGTACACCCTGGACAAGTTGACACCTCATCACAAAGACAACACAGATAGACAACATTCACACACTAGGGCCAATTTAGTGTTGCCAATCAACCTATCCCCAGGTGCATGTTTTTGGAGGTGGGAGGAAGCCGGAGTACCTGGAGGGAACCCACGCAGTCATAAGGAGAAAATGCAAAAAAGCTAAAAAATTGGTTGTTCAAGAGGAGCTTTGAAAGGCCAAAATCACAGGTATCCCAGCACCACATAAGAAACTTATTTTTCGGACTATAAGTCGCAGTTTTTTTTCCATAGTTTGGCCGGGGGTGCGACTTATACTCAGGAGCGACTTATGTGTGAAATTCTTAACACATTACCGTAAAATATCAAATAATATTATTTACCTCATTCACGTAAGAGACTAGACGTATAAGATTTCATCGGATTTAGCGATTAGGAGTGACGGATTGTTTGGTAAACATAAGCATGTTCTATATGTTATAGTTATTTGAATGACTCTTACCATAATATGTTACGTTAACATACCAGGCACTTTCTCAGTTGGTTATTTATGCGTCATAACGTACACTTATTCAGCCTGTTGTTCACTATTCTTTATTCATTTTAAATTGCCTTTCAAATGTCTATTCTTGGTTTTGGGTTTTATCAAATAAATTTCCCCAAAAAATGCGACTTACACTCCAGTGCGACTTATGTTTTTTTCCTTCTTTATGCATTTTCGGCTGGTGCGACTTATACTCCGGAGCGACTTCTACTCCGAAAAATACGGTAATACTACCTTCAGCAACACAATGAATTGTCAGAATAATAAAAGCTTTCATTGTGGAAGAACTATCACAAGTTATATTATCAAACATCTTGGACTATCAGCATGATTTTGTAACAATCTACCTTTTTTATGCTGAAGTTTGGCGTTTTAAACAATTTCAACATCATTAAAACATACATTTAAAAATGTCAACTACGACGTGGATTTGAAGCTAAGAGCTTGTGCTTTGCAACACAAGAACTAATGATGCGCACCACGAGAGAGCCACCCAAAGTCTAAGGGGGGAAATCCATCCCCATATTCTTATCAGTGACAGAGCATGACGTGGCCAGGAATACATTTGGGGTACAATTTTATAAGAAGCGCCTTGTCATTAAATTATTTACATTTGTGCTTCTTCACGCAAAACGGGCCCCCCACAGATTGCCAAGCCCTAAGCACAGCGTGTATGCTTGATCTCCAGAGGTGTGGACTCGAGTCACATGACTTGGACTCGAGTCAGACTCGAGTCATGAATTTGATGACTTTGGACTCGACTTGACAAAATGTAAAGACACTTGCAACTCGACTTAGACTTTAACATCAATGACTTGTGACTTCAGTTGGACTTGAGCCTTTTGACTTGACATGACTTGCTACTTTCCCCAAAACCCAAAGATTAAAAAGTTATTTGGGAGCGCGCCGCTCCGTATTTTTCCTTTTCTTCGTCTGTCTATCAGCGTGTTGTTCCTGTCAGCTGGTGTGCTCTCAGTACAACAGCCAATCAAATTAGATCTACGCTGTTTTCATCACACAGCTCTCATCCAATCAAATTGCAGGACAACCAATGAAGAAGAATTGTCAAACAATGCGGCAGTGAGAAACAATTATGCCAAAGTTAATTTCGTTCTGGTATTAAAACTACGACTCGGTCAACAAAAAACGAATAGCCCTATGCAAATCATGCAGTTCGAATATTATAGACGGAGACGTAACAACTTCCAACTTCGTTCGACATTTGAAGATGCACAAAGAAGGGTAAGTTTTGAATGTAAGCTAACGTTTATTGGCTAAGTAACGTGACTTTTATTTGCTGTGTAGTTAAATCAGTGAGGCTGTAAAGTCACTGCTAACGTTATAACCATAGACATCTTATAAGGGTACGCAGCATGGAGCGCTACTGCCTACAGGCGCAGACGAGACGCGGGGCCGCCATCTTGGAGTGGTGATCCGCTCCACTAGTGCAATTCATTTGGCAGGAGCAATGAACTGTCAGCAAATTTAATTCATCTTACCTCACTGAATACCACTGATTTTCACGCGCTTTGTTGTCATACGTGTAGCTATGATAAAGGACACATGTTTTGGCGTGTTTTATTATTCATAGTTTGCTTAACAGTAATATAATATTCTTATACGCTATAAGTGACCAGACGTCCGAGATCAAAACTGGGAATATAATCCCCAGAGAAAGGGGAAAAAAACGGTCAGCTATTTTTAAATTGAAGAAACAATATGATTAGGTTATATATACATGTGTATATCCTACATAAACAATGTATGAATACATTAGATATCTATAAATCTTATAGACTGTATCTCTGTTGCTGCAGCAGCAGAGTTTATTCTGTCTTGACACTTTGTATTGATATTTTGTATTACATTCTTCCCTTAAATGATCATGTTTACAGTGATTGTTATATATGTATTTTTTATGTATGTCGCTTTGGATAAAAGCGTCTGCCAAATACTTAAACATATATAAACACCTGCAAGTCTTTATATCAGCTAAAACCACCAATCTGTTTCACTGGATTCAGAATAAAACCAAATGCTGTCTTACCCAACAATGTTAGTATTTGAATATTGTTACTTGAAGACTTATTCCTGGTTACAATTATACTATTAAGAAAGTATTGTCTTATATTTTGCCTAAAATGAGAATGCATCATAATCAGTGGCGGCTGGTGAATTTTGTTTTAGGTGGGGCTGAAAGTTTGTAAACCAAACCCCTTTAGGGGCGTCATCCTCCCACAGAAGATTTCTTTGTGATTTTCACATACAAATATTGAAGATCTTTGCTCCTTCTCAACTCTGTGGTAATGTTATTTTCATAAAATACAACCAATAGTACATTAATGTTAAATCTTACTTGTGAAAAGTAATCCCCCGATTCATATTTTCAACAATCCGCTCATTTGAGCAGGAAAACGCTGAACACCAGCCCGGCATCTTTGTTTTCTACCTGTCAACTGTCAGTTTAGGCTACTTGCCGGCTCCTCATCACCACTTCAAGATGCAAATTGCTCGCGTCACAGCAACCAATGCTGCGTCTACTTATAAGATGTCTGTGGTTATAACGTCATTGCAAACACGGCAATCTGTTGCGTCCACTGCAGTTCGCTACCTTATTCATACTTTTTGTGATTTTTTTTAAGCAGGGTTGCATGAGGTACCTACAAATAACGTTACGTTAGTCAATGTATCACACACAATAACGTAACGTTAGACGGCGGTCAGCAGCACCGCGTATTTTAGCCACCTACAAAAAGACAAACATAGTCAAATAAAGGTCAGTTAAAATGTATACTATATTAAGAATATGTGTACATATTGCATAGGGCCCTGACATCTAAAAAGTACAACTCTGTTCATTGTTATGTTCATGTATTTGTTATGTTTTTCATGTGTACGCACACATAAACACACATACAGTATGAGATGAGATCAATGAGATAAGGTAAGAACAGAATAGAAACTGCTGTGGAACTAGTTACAATGCAATATGCCATGGACATACAATGTTAACACTTTTGTACAAATAAGTACAGTTGCACTTGTTTTTGCAAATGTGTTTATTCTGTAAAGGAATGAGTTAAATGTTTAAATTTGTTTACACTATTAAAATGACTGGTTAATAGTGCTATTATGAATTGCAATGTCAGTACTATTTTTTTTCCTGCTATTTCACATAGCTTATACTTGTTTTAATAAATAAATACAACGTTTTAAAAGCATACACAATCTGTGTAAAAATATTAGTCTGTGGTTAAAAGGACTTGAAAGGACTCGAAACTCAAAATGCATGACTTGTGACTTGACTTGAGACTTTCCAGTCTTGACTTTGGACTTGACTCGGGACTTGCCTGTCTTGACTCGGGACTTGACTCGAGACTTGAGGGCAAAGACTTGAGACTTACTTGTGACTTGCAAAGCAATGACTTGGTCCCACCTCTGTTGATCTCTGAACAGAACCTGACTGACATGACAACGGTGTAATACCAACTAGAGGTAATAACCATTGATTTTAGATGCATCGCAATTTGGACACGGACGATTATAAAATCGATTTGTAAACTTCAATAATCGATTTATTTATTGTAAATAAAGTATTGTAGACAGTTCTAAAATTTGGCTGACTGCAGCGAGCCACCTCAGCGAGAGATCTGACCAGCTCCTTTACTATGTTCCAGTTTTGCTCACATTTCCATTAATTCAATAAATGTGGAAATTAATTTAACGGTTATTACAAATGCAGTTTTTTAGTAAAACGAAAAGAAACGTAAAACTGCATCAATATACAGTACAGGTCAAAAGTTTGGACACACCTTCTCATTTCAATTAGTTTTCTTTATTTTCATGACTATGTAGATTGTCACTGAAGGCATCAAAACTATGACACCTGTGAAGTGAAAAGCATTTCAGGGGCCGTATTTATCAAGCGTCTTAGAGTGCCATTTTACACTTAAGTCCTGAGAATTTGCGAAATGTATTCCTACTCTCAAACTTAAGTATAAAAGCTATTTATCAACTTTCTTAAGTCTAAGAATCACTCCTACTCTCCACGATATTTAAGAGAACTTCAGGTGTCTTAAGTGGTTAGGAGTTGCCATCAGGGGATGGCACTGAGGCGAGAGAGACGTGCGCGAACGTTCAGGGAGCGGAAGGATGTCCTGGCTTTGTTTGATGACGAGCAGCTGATCAAACGGTATCGTTTAGACAGAGCGGGTATTATTTATATATATATATTATATATATTATTATATATAGAGCCACCCACACCAGTTTCAAATTAGTTGCCTAATTAATGAATTGGAAAGAAAAGGAAACATTTATTTTTGATTCATTGCCAATATTGTTTGTTTGTTTTGTATTATTTTGTAGTTTATTGTCAAAATATACACTCCCATTATCCACTTAAATATTTATAAGATATTTCTTTATTCTTAGACATGGGATTCCCTTCCGTGATTGGTCATTTCTATGGACACAGAAATGACGTCACCTAAAATTCCGTTCACGGCACATAGTAATGTCGTAATTCAGCTCTGAGTGTGACACTTAAGATTCAGTCCTACACTTCGCTGAAAGTGTGAGTAAGACGCTTGATAACTAACTTTTAAGTGCAGCTTTCAGCGAATAATTTCTTTACTCATAAGTAGGGTTGGGTATCGTTTGAATTCGAACGATTCCGATTCTTTGTTTCGATTCCGATTCCTGACGATTCTCGGTTCCGATTGTTTTAAGAGGCCGGGTCAAAAAAAAGTTTAGGATATTTTAAATGAGCTAGCTAACCTACAGTCTTTCTGAATGAAATAGTCTGACATTCTCCATCAATTTAATTCTATTCAATTTTTATGAACTTTACTATAAATTCCTCACAGGGCTGTTTTCAACTAGAATATAAATGTCAAATCTATGAACTTGAATATAAATATTATAAATTATGAATACATTTTCCCAGGGGTACACTTTCCTCAAGAGAGCTTTATTTTTGAAAACCTCATTAAAACACATTTACACATAAGTGTATGATGCTGCAGGAAACCTCATGAAAACACCTTTACACATAAGTGTATGATGCTGCAGGAAACCTCATGAAAACACATTTACACATAAGTGTATGATGTTGCAGGAAACCTCATGAAAACACCTTTACACATAAGTGTATGATGCTGCAGGAAACTTAATGAAAACACATTTACACATAAGTGTATGATGCTGCAGGAAACCTCATGAAAACACCTTTACACATAAGTGTATGATGCTGCAGGAAACCTCATGAAAACACATTTACACACACAAGTGTATGATGCTGCAGGTACTTAAAAATGTTACCGTGCTCCCACTGATGGGCTAACCTGGTGCAGAAAAGCAAATAAACAATAAGAAACAACTTGCAAAACCCAGTCCAGATTAGCAGCAGGTACAGTATAAAATCAGAGACAGTTCTTGTTTAGGAAAATGACCATATCCACCTTCTCAGGCAGGATGCGTGAGCGTTCTGGACAGATAGTGTCTCCTGCTGTGGAAAATACACGTTCGCTGGGTGTGGAAGAAGCTTGAACGCATAAATAGGAGAAAGCGAGATATGACAGCAAATGATAAGTCTTTTGTTGGTTCCACCGGACCACCACCATGCTGCAGGGTCATCAGACATAAGTATCGGTGGAATGTCCTGGTACATCTGCAGCTCTCTCTCCACTCGTTTCTTGATGGACATGGAGCTCTGTTATTTCGCGGTTATTTCATTTTTTTTTGTAAAGTAAAGCCACACTTTCGACCGCCGACGCCCGCTATCCATGCTTGAGCTTGACTGACTCGCTCGGCTATGCTAACACTTCCGGCGGTGGGCGCTTCTTCGTTGGTGTTCAGCGGCTTCTTCTTCCGGTTCGGCGGACATATTTTTTTCCGGTCGGCGGACCGGGTATTGAAAATAGGAATCGAAATTTAAACTTTTGAACGATTCCGGGAGAATCGGAAAGTTAGTCCCGGTTCCAATCGATACTCGATACCCAACCCTACTCATAAGTCAACTCTTAGCAGACTTCTTAGGAGTAATTCTAAGAAGCTTGATAAATACGGCCCCAGGTGACTACCTCTTGAAGCTCATCGAGAGAATGCCAAGAGTGTGCAAAGCAGTAATCAGAGCAAAGGGTGGCTATTTTGAAGAAACTAGAATATAAAACATGGGCAGCACGGTGGCAGAGGGGTTAGTGCGTCTGCCTCACAATAATAGGAGTAGTCCTGAGTTCAGGCTCGGGATCTTTCTGTGTGGAGTTTGCATGTTCTCCCCGTGACTGCGTGGGTTCCCTCCGGGTGCTCCGGCTTCCTCCCACCTCCAAAGACATGCACCTGGGGATAGGTTGAATGGCAACACTAAATGGGCCCTAGTGTGTGAATGTGAGTGTGAATGTTGTCTGTCTATCTGTGTTGGCCCTGCGATGAGGTGGCGACTTGTCCAGGGTGTACCCCGCCTTCCGCCCGATTGTAGCTGAGATAGGCTCCAGCACCCCCCGCGACACCGAAGGGAATAAGCGGCAGAAAATGGATGGATGGAATATAAAACATGTTTTCGGTTATTTCACCTTTTTTTGTTACATAACTTCACGTGTTCATTCATAGTTTTGATGGCTTCAGTGACAATCTACAATGTAAATAGTCATGAAAATAAAGAAAATGCATTGAATGAGAAGTTGTGTCCAAACTTTTGGCCTGTACTGTACATAAATTAAAGATGCATCATTAATCGATTTTTAATCAAATCGTAGGTTCTGAATTGTAATCGTAATCTAATCTTGAGGTGCCCAAAGATTCCCACCTCTAATACCGAGCGTGTTTCACATCAATTTAATTCAGGTGAAACCAACATTAATGACATCAGTCACTACAGATAACATTCCATTGTGGTCCATTAAATATTCATCACATTTGATACATTCAATAATAAAATATATATAACCTGTAACATGTATATACAAAATTACGTTAAAAAAATTGACAGTACACAGTATACATGTCAGGTGATTTGAAAAACTATATACACAGAAAATTGGGGGTCGGGGGGTGTATACACACTATGTACATGACTATGCACATGTTGACTCCAAGGGTGTGCAAAACAGAATGAGAAAATATATATACACTGTAACCACATAGGTGTAGTTCTTCTCTTGAAAAAAGTTGACGATCTTTCCGAAGGTTCACATACAGAACATTTGTAACAACTTTTACTTCCTTTATTTCAAACTCAAGGCCTTGGGACCAGATCTGGCCTGCCACATCATTTTATGTGACCCACAAAAGCCTGAAAATAATTTGCTTCATTCTATAAAGTATTTTCTTGCCAAATGTATTCATTCTTTCCATTTTGACAGAAAAATACACGTACGGTACTTCATGCCAATGCGTATCTTTTAAACTTTAATATTATCCAATAATGCAACAAACAGTTGAAATAAATATTAAATACTTATATCTTATTGACTTATGATTTCAAAGCAAGTTATCAGTCAAATTGTACACTGTAAAAATAACAATAGAGTTTACGGTAAAAGGTTGGCAGTTCAGTCGCCAGAATTTACTGAAAATAAAACTGTGGAACCTTTTTTCCATTTACTGTAATACACTGGGAAAACAACAACTGTAGATTTTACGATAAAACACTGGTAGCTCAGTCGCCTATTTTTTATACTGTTGTAAAGTTTTTTCATTTACAGTAATATGCTGTAAAAACATGCAGTAAACTTTACGGTAAAATTCTGGTGACTACTGCCAGATTTTTTTACTGTAAAATATTTAAAAAATGTATAGTGTACATAAAAAATATATAACTATCAATTAAATGCAATAGGCAATTATGGAAAATGAAACAAATCCTTATACATTTACAGTATATCTATGTGCGGTATATTTACTACTGAGGGCAGACAGTTATGACAATATGCCCCTCAATGAAAACGAGTTTGATGCCCCTGCTTTTTTTAGCCAAGTTTGATCGGTTATTGGCACTGCACCAGACCTGAGGAGTTCAATCTGTGGTTCAGCCTTTTTTAAAGGTGATGGGATGCACTGCATGTACCGTATTTTTCGGAGTATAAGTCGCACCGGAGTATAAATCGCACCTGCCGAAAATGCATAATAAAGAAGGAAAAAAACATAAGTCGCACTGGAGTATAAGTCTAATTTTTTGGGGAAATGTATTTGATAAAACCCAACACCAAGAATAGACATTTGAAAGGCAATTTAAAATAAATAAAGAATAGTGAACAACAGGCTGAATAAGTGTACGTTATATGACGCATAAATAACCAACTGAGAACGTGCCTGCTATGTTAACGTAACATATTATGGTAAGAGTCATTCAAATAACTATAACATATAGAACATGCTATACGTTTACCAAACAATCTGTCACTCCTAATCGCTAAATCCGATGAAATCTTATACGTCTAGTCTCTTACGTGAATGAGCTAAATATTATTATTTGATATTTTACGGTAATGTGTTAATAATTTCACACATAAGTCGCTCCTGAGTATAAGTCGCACCCCCGGCCAAACTATGAAAAAAACTGCGACTTATAGTCCGAAAAATACGGTATATAGTCTATTATTTACGTACTATTGGCTATAATAAGTTTGAAAAACAGCTCAAATATAAAAACGTTTCTCATTGCTTTATTTAAAAAAAACAAATGATAAATGTATGCATTATCCTGTTATATCTCACATTCTATATTGTGTTCTGGAAAAAAGTTGTCAAACGTTAATTCATATAAAATTTAATACAAAAGAAAACACATTTTTATGCATATGTAAATTTATTCAGTTATAAACGTTCATTCACTTTCTTCTTTCCTTCATGGATCTAAACTTTATCGCTGCCGGTATTTTTTTCTATATTTTTATTGTAATATTTTCAGAATGTGTTTGTTCTATTTTTGGCCAAAGTAAGAAAGAAAACAATCTGAAATTGTCTTTATTTTTTAGTTCTAATGCCATGTTTTTAATAGTCCGGCCTGCGTGCACAGATTTTCCTCCATGCGGCCCCTGAGATAAAATGAGTTTGACACCCCAGGTCTAAAAGTAACATGTCTTCCTTCACTCGTTATTTTTGCAGTTTTACGCATGTTTATGTATAAAATAAAAATCGCAAATCGAATTGTAATTTTGGAAAGGAAAATCGCAATTGGGGTTTTTCTCCAAATTGTGCAGACCTAGGTCAGATTGTTTCCTATTGTTGTGCTTGCTGTTTAAACTTGATTTTTAATCTCCCCCTCACAGACGCTGTATGTGGTTGTCTACTGTGACACACCAAAGGAAGACAAAGGAATTCCGACATACCTTGAGGCTGTGTCCCCGCTGCCTCTCTCTGACCACACACAGCTCCCACTGGGCGTCACCGCCGTCATTCTCCAGGGCTGCCAGGAGGAGGCGGCACTCGCAGCGGGCCAGGAAGAAGGCGCAGGACAGGTGGAGAAGATTGTCCAAAATGTCCGGGCTGACTCTGAGGGACTGGAGCCGAAGTTGCTCACGCCGCGTCGAGTACTGATATCCCAGCAAACCGAAAAGTTTCTCGATTTGTGTGGCGGACAGCACGGGTTTGATGTAGTGTGTGAACATGCCCGAGTACATCTGGAGACAAGACAAGTCATGACAGGTAAACATACACCTGTCATGGAAGACATTGGAAGAAATCCACCATCTACCTTGACTTCCTTGTACTCCTCCCTCCAGGGTCCGAGGTAGAGGTTTAGAGCAGCTTGTTCCAGAACCTCAAAAGCTTTATTTAGACCTTGCAGACCTCCTCTTGCTCTTACTTGTTTGCCGCTGCCTGCTCTTGGAGTCTTTGTTTTCAGTGACTCCTCCATCACCTTCAGAACATCCACACCCAAGCAGTGCGTTTGCGAAGCATTGTCCTCCCTCAGTAACGCTTCCACCTGCTTCCACAGCTCCTCGTCTCCACACGCCAGGTAGGAGCCTCGCTTCACCATCTGCTGCTCCAACGTGCGACCATAAGCAGCCACCAATTGTTGTGCTCGGTCTTGAAAGAGGCTCATCTTTATCAGCTGAGGACTAGAGAATGGGTTCGGATAACAAGAAAAAGCTTTGGAATTTGTCTAATCTCAGAATTTCAGATACTTGCAGAGATAAAAATGAAATGAGAGGGGGGGGGGTCCATCTACCTTCCGTTCATTCTATTTTCAATTCTTAAACGCAAATCAAAAAACAAAAACAGGGCCAATTTTCGATTTTTGTTATATATGGCAGATTTCAAAACCAACAAAGAGTGGATTTTCATTCAAATATTGCCATAAAATTGGATTTTGTGCTGTTTTCCTTTTATGGATTTTTATTTTTCCAGATAAACAAAAAAATCGAATATACGTTCATCCAAAATGCAAAAATGAATCTGTGTGATGACATATTGAACCGGAAGCCGTATTTTAGCTTTTCCTTTGCATTTAGCATGTTTTTAGCATGCTAAAAGTGTCATTACATAGTTGTTCAACTTTTGTTTCAGAAATGAAAATAGAAAAATGGCCCAAAATTTGTTTTTTGATTTGCATTATTTGAAGGTACACGTGTACCTTCCGTTCATTCTATTTCCAATTCTGAAACGCAAATCAAAAAATAAAATGAGGGCAATTTTTCGATTTTTATCATATATGACAGATTTTAAAACAAAAAAAAAAGTGGTTGATTTTCATTATAATATTGCCATAAAATTGGATTTTGTGCTGTTTTCCTTTTTATGGATTTTAAAAATAAACACAAACATCGAAAGAAATGTTCATCCAAAATGCAAAAATGCGTGGTTATCTGTTTGATGACAAATTGAACCGGAAGCAGTATCTTAGCTTTTCCTTTGCGTTGAGCATGTTTTTAGCATAACGGTAACACCTTTGTTCAGCAGGAGTCCTATTATTGTTTTAAAAAAGTCTTATTAAATAGTTGTCCAACTTTTATTTCAGAAATGAAAATAGAAAAATTGGTCCGAAATTTGTTTTTTTTTATTTGCATTTCAGAATTTGAAATAGAATGAACGGAAGGTACACGGACCGGGGCACTTTGATACATTTTGTACACTAAAGATGCTAAACGCAATCCAATGTACCAACACTCAAAAATTACATCAATACCTAGTCTGTTCCAGGAAAGTCTTTGAAATATTTGCGTTTGTGCACATGCTCAGTAGCGGTGGTTTGCAGACATTGACAGAACGGGTTATTGTCGGAATAATAAAACAAATCTTGTTTTAGGTCTGTTTTTCTTGTTTATTAGGGATTAAAAAATGTTTTATATAGTATAAATAGGCTTGGGCGGTATACTGGTATTACAGTCAAAACAGGTATAATTTAGAAAGAGATATATACAGTACAGGCCAAACGTTTGGACACACCTTATTCAATGCGTTTTCTTTATTTTCATGACTATTTACATTGTAGATTGTCACTGAAAGCATCAAAACTATGAACACATGTGGAGTTATGTACTTAACAAAAAAGGTGAAATAACTGAAAACATGTTTTATATTGAGGATGGTGTTCTGCTGACCTCGACTGCGGATGTTGTGGATCGGTGGAGGGAATACTTCGAAGACCTCCTCAATCCCACCAACACGTCTTCCTATGAGGAATCAGTGCCTGGGGAATCTGTGGTGGGCTCTCCTATTTCTGGGGCTGAGGTTGCTGAGGTAGTTAAAAAGCTCCTCGGTGGCAAGGCCCCGGGGGTGGATGAGATTCCTTAAGGCTCTGGATGCTGTGGGGCTGTCTTGGTTGACAAGACTCTGCAGCATCGCGTGGACATCGGGGGCGGTACCTCTGGATTGGCAGACCGGGGTGGTGGTTCCTCTCTTTAAGAAGGGGAACCGGAGGGTGTGTTCTAACTATCGTGGGATCACACTCCTCAGCCTTCCCGGTAAGGTCTATTCAGGTGTACTGGAGAGGAGGCTACGCCGGATAGTTGAACCTCGGATTCAGGAGGAACAGTGTGGTTTTCATCCTGGTCGTGGAACTGTGGACCAGCTCTATACTCTCGGCAGGGTCCTTGAGGGTGCATGGGAGTTTGCCCAACCAGTCTACATGTGCTTTGTGGACTTGGAGAAGGCATTCGACCGTGTCCCTCGGGAAGTCCTGTGGGGAGTGCTCAGAGAGTATGGGGTATCGGACCGTCTGATTGTGGCGGTACGCTCCCTGTATGATCAGTGCCAGAGCTTGGTCCGCATTGCCGGCAGTAAGTCGGACACGTTTCCAGTGAGGGTTGGACTCCGCCAAGGCTGCCCTTTGTCACCGATTCTGTTCATAACTTTTATGGACGGAATTTCTAGGCGCAGTCAAGGCGTTGAGGGGATCTGGTTTGGTGGCTGCAGGATTAGGTCTCTGCTTTTTGCAGACGATGTGGTCCTGATGGCTTCATCTGGCCAGGATCTTCAGCTCTCACTGGATCGGTTCGCAGCTGAGTGTAAAGCGACTGGGATGAGAATCAGCACCTCCAAGTCCGAGTCCATGGTTCTTGCCCGGAAAAGGGTGGAGTGCCATCTACGGGTTGCGGAGGAGTTCAAGTACCTCGGAGTGTTGTTCACGAGTGAGGGAAGAGTGGATCGTGAGATCGACAGGCGGATCGGTGCGGCGTCTTCAGTAATGCGGACGCTGTATCGATCCGTTGTGGTGAAGAAGGAGCTGAGCCGGAAGGCAAAGCTCTCAATTTACCAGTCGATCTACGTTCCCATCCTCACCTATAGTCATGAGCTTTGGGTTATGACAGAAAGAACAAGATCACGGGTACAAGCGGCCGAAATGAGTTTCCTCCGCCGGGTGGCGGGGCTCTCCCTTAGAAATAGGGTGAGAAGCTCTGCCATCCGGGGGGAGCTCAAAGTAAAGCCGCTGCTTTTCCACATCGAGAGGAGCCAGATGAGGTGGTTCGGGCATCTGGTCAGGATGCCACCCGAACGACTCCCTAGGGAGGTGTTTAGGGCACGTCCGACCGGTAGGAGGCCACGGGGAAGACCCAGGACACGTTGGGAAGACTATGTCTCCCGGCTGGCCTGGGAACGCCTCGGGATCCCCCGGGAGGAGCTGGACGAAGTGGCTGGGGAGAGGGAAGTCTGGGCTTCCCTGCTTAGGCTGCTTCCCCCGCGACCCGACCTCGGATAAGCGGAAGAAGATGGATGGATGGATGTTTTATATTGTAGTTTCTTTGAAGTAGCCACCCTTTGCTCTGATTACTTTTTTGCACAATCCTGGCATTCTCTCGATGAGCTTCAAGAGGTAGTCACCTGAAATGGTTTTCACTTCACAGGTGTGCTTGAAGCTCATCTAGAGAATGCCAAGAGTGTGCAAAGCAGTAATCAGAGCAAAGGGTGGCTATTTTGAAGAAACTAGAATATAAAACATGTTTTCACTTATTAAAACCTTTTTTTGTCAAGTACATAACTCCACATGTGTTCATTCATGGTTTTGATGCCTTCAGTGACAATCTACAATGTAAATAGTCATGAAAATAAAGAAAACGCATTGAATGAGGAGAAGGTGTGTTCAAACTTTTGGCCTGTACTGTATATACCAGAGAATACCGCCATACCAGTATCTGTGGATGTGCCTTTGTTACGACCATTTGCGGCCCGGCAGGCACCGTAGCTGAGGGAGGGTCCGGGGTGCGGGAAGGGTCTGGCGCATCGCTACCGCCTCATTTTTGTTAGTAGCGCAGAAATTAATTTCCCTAGTAAATAATTATATTCATTAAAGAGTAATTCAATTAGTAATTTAATTTATTTTTTGGTTAAGTAACGAGTAACTATAATTAATTACTTTTTAAAAGTAATATTCAGAACACTGGTAGTAACAGTAATACAGTGTTGAGTTTAAACATGGGGTGTGAAACTCATTTTAGCTCAGGGGCCGCATGGAGGAAAATCTGTGCACACGCGGGCCGGACTATTAAAATTATGGCATTAAAACTAAAAAATAAAGACAACTTGAGATTGTTTTCCTTGTCTTACTTTGACCAAAAATAGAACAAACACATTCTGAAAATATTACAATAAAAATATAGAAAAAAATACTGGCAGCGGTAAAGTTTAGATCCATTATGGAAAGTAGAAAGTGAATGAATACTTATAACTGAATACATTTACATATGCATAAAAATGTGTTTTCTTTTGTATTATTTTTGTAAATGAATTAAGTAACGTTTATGACAACCTTTTTTCCAAAACACAATATAGACCCCAAAAAAGGATAAGCGGTAGAAAATGGATAGATGGAATATAGAATGTGAGATATAACAGGATAATGCATACATTTATAATTTGTTTTCAAAAAAGTGTCACCCCAAAAATGTACCATGGGACTCCATTTTTATGACTTTATGGGGTCCCTGGGACCCCATTTTGAAAATTCCTAGCGCCAACACTGACGGAGTATCGGTGCATCCAAAACAGCAGCAGGGGGCTGTGGCCTGTGGGGGTAGAAAATGACTATATCGTGATATTCGAGTATACGTTCTCACACAGTTGCTTTTAGCTGCAGGCATTACTCTACAGGCTTTTCCCACTCTTTGTTGTGTCTCCTTCTCACAGACAGCAAGCGCACCTATACGTCACATACTGTCACGTCATACGTCACATATGTATACGTCCTCGCGGAGCAGAGAGGTAGCAGCATGGGTAACGTTAGCTGTGGTGCGAGTGGTAATACGAGAGAAAGAAGGTGCGAATCTGGTAACAAATGAAGGAAGAATGAATTCCCAAAAAAACAGCAGGGGGTCCATCGTCTGGCGGTGGTTTGGCTTCAAGTGGGAATATGTCGAACAAACAACCGTAATTTGTCAAGTGTGGGGCGAAAGCGTTTCTACAAAAAGTAGCATTAGATAGTACTTTATTGATTCCTTCAGGAGAGTTCCCTCAGGAAAAAATTACTGCTAATATGTAGCATCATTTGAAAAGTCCTGACCAGATGCCCGACATCTGGTCAGGATGCCACCCGAACGCCTCCCTAGGGAGGTGTTTAGGGCACGTCCGACCGGTAGGAGGCCACGGGGAAGACCCAGGACACGTTGGGAAGACTATGTCTCCCGGCTGGCCTGGGAACGCCTCGGGATCCCCCGGGAAAAGCTGGACGAAGTGGCTGGGGAGAGGGAAGTCTGGGCTTCCCTGCTTAGGCTGCTGCCCCCGCAACCTGACCTCGGATAAGCGAAAGAAGCTGGATGGCATTTGAAAAGTAACCTGCTAGAGAATGAAGAGTTCTTACTCCGCATGTCAACATCTCCGGCCGGTGCCACACCATCAAAATGCAGAGGCAAACATTTCCAGATCAACACCGTATGAAAAAAAGAGTCGACAACAAAAGGAGATATTGTACGCAGGAACCTACCACACTTCACCCTTTCCCCCGGTGCCACTCACACCGGTGAATGAATGACAGGTGGTGGTCGGAGGGGCCGTTGGCGCAAATTGGCAGCCACGCTTCCGTCAGTCTACCCCAGGGCAGCTGTGGCTACGAAAGTAGTTTTCCACCACCAGGTGTGAATGAATGATGGGTGTTTAACATGTAAAGCGACTTTGGGTACTTAGAAAAGCGCTATATAAATCCCAGGTATTATTATTATTATTATAGCGAAGGACGAACACTATTTGATTTCCTATTACAAACCCCATTTCCATATGAGTTGGGAAATTGTGTTAGATGTAAATATAAACGGAATACAATGATTTGCAAATCATTTTCAACCCATATTCAGTTGAACATGCTACAAAGACAACATATTTGATGTTCAAACTGATAAACTTTTTTTTTTTTGCAAATAATCATTAACTTCAGAATTTGATGCCAGCAACACGTGACAAAGAAGTTGGGAAAGGTGGCAATAAATACTGATAAAGTTGAGGAATGCTCATCAAACCCTTATTTGGAACATCCCACAGGTGAACAGGCAAATTGGGAACAGGTGGGTGCCATGATTGGGTATAAAAGTATATTCCATGAAATGCTCAGTCATTCACAAACAAGGATGGGGCGAGGGTCACCACTTTGTCAACAAATGCGTGAGCAAATTGTTGAACAGTTTAAGAAAAACCTTTCTCAACCAGCTATTGCAAGGAATTTAGGGATTTCACCATCCACGGTTCGTAATAACATCAAGGGGTTCAGAGAATCTGGCGAAATCCCTGCACGTAAGCAGCTAAGCCTGTGACCTTCGATCCCTCAGGCTGTACTGCATCAACAAGCAACATCAGTGTGTAAAGGATATCACCACATGGGCTCAGGAACACTTCAGAAACCCACTGTCAGTAACTACAGTTGGTCGCTACATCTGTAAGTGCAAGTTAAAACTCTCCTATGCAAGGCGAAAACCGTTTATCAACAACACCCAGAAACGCCGTCGGCTTCGCTGGGCCTGAGCTCATCTAAGATGGACTGATACAAAGTGGAAAAGTGTTCTGTGGTCTGACGAGTCCACATTTCAAGTTGTTTTTGGAAACTGTGGACGTCGTGTCCTCCGGACCAAAGAGGAAAAGAACCATCCGGATTGTTATAGGCGCAAAGTTGAAAAGCCAGCATCTGTGATGGTATGGGGGTGTATTAGTGCCCAAGACATGGGTAACTTAAACATCTGTGAAGGCGCCATTAATGCTGAAAGGTACATAGAGGTTTTGGAGCAACATATGTTGCCATCCAAGCAACGTTACCATGGACGCCCCTGCCCAAGCCACGTGTTACATCAACGTGGCTTCATAGTAAAAGAGTGCGGGTACTAGACTGGTCTGCCTGTAGTCCAGACCTGTCTCCCATTGAAAATGTGTGGCGCATTATGAAGCCTAAAATACCACAACGGAGACCCCCGGACTGTTGAACAACTTAAGCTGTACATCAAGCAAGAATGGGAAAGAATTCCACCTGAGAAGCTTAAAAAATGTGTCTCCTCAGTTCCCAAACATTTAGTAAGTGTTGTTAAAAGGAAAGGCCATGTAACACAGTGGTGAACATGCCCTTTCCCAACTACTTTGGCACGTGTTGCAGCCATGAAATTGTAAGTTAATTATTATTTGCAAAAAAAAAAAAAAGTTTATGAGTTTGAACATCAAATATCTTGTCTTTGTAGTGCATTCAATTGAATATGGGTTGAAAAGGATTTGCAAATCATTGTATTCCGTTTATATTTACATCTAACGCAATTTCCCAACTCATATGGAAATGGAGTTTGTATGTAGCTCATTTTTATTTGACACTTATTGAAATATCTTGTGTGACATCGTGTTTTTAAACTATTGTAGTGGCATTCTGTACAAAAAGTGCAATTTAATTTAGTGCTGTTTTGATATGTCATCTTAGTGACATCATGCACAAAACTGCACTAATAGCTTGTTTTAAAATGTCTCTGACAATCTTGCACTTTCGGTTTTGGAAATGACATGAATGTTTGTGCCACTGCTTAATAAATACAGTTTTGGTAAATTGACTTAGTTGTGATTTCCTTTTCTGCCTGAAAGTTTAAAATGAGTATATTAATGCAGTATGAACAAGAATGTTTTAATGTAGACACATAGAATCATCATACTGCTGTGCTTATATGTATCAAGTGTTAATTCAAGGCTAAGGCAAAATATCGGGATATGTACCGTGATATGGCCTAAAAATATCGAGAAATTTAAAAAAGGCCATCTCGCCCAGCCCTACATCGTGATTCAGACTAAAAATCCAGGGATATCACTTTTGATCTGTTTTTTTTCTTCTTTCTAATTCCATTCATGAAAAAACAAAAGTAAATGACCAACCTCATGGAGGTGTTAATGAGAACAAAAGCGAAAGTAAAAATATGTAATGTGAGACATTATAAAATAATGATACCAAATATAAATGTCAGAGAGCCTTTCTCCGAGTACATATGGAATAACCGCAATGTTTCTCAAACTTGTTCCACGTCGATCAGGAAGTAGCCGCCGTGACAATGCCATGCTAGCTATGCTAAGGAGCACCATATTTGACGGCAAAGTGGGGATATAAGCCGAATTAAAACGACTCCCATTCACGCAGATTGTAACTAATCAGATTTGTCGAGTCATCATTTCCCGCCCAAAAGCAAGTCATTTTCCCAATGTCGACAAAAATGCCTTTAATTCGACAGTAGCTACAAGTAGTAAGTTTAAATGTTTGCCAACTTCCAATTCGCATGTCCTCAGTGTACATGTTTCTCAACACACTCACCTGTCGAACTCAACTGCTCACCTGTCCGCGGACACGCTCGTCAAAGATGAAACATTTGTTGCTCCGAGCAGAAGTTTATTCAGTCTTATTTGAAGTAAACACGGTCACGTGACACCTCCCCATTTCCTGGTTTTGTGGAGGTGCGTTTGATTTGTTCACCTGCGCTGTGTTTTTGGTGAGCGGGGCCGACAGGGGGTCTTCAACATAGCGACATCCAAACGTTCCGTAAAAAAAACACACACGAACACTACAAAACACATGCGACGTAGCAAAAAAAAAATGTTACAAAATTAAAATGCAACATTTAAATAGATGCAGCATCAACCCCCCAAAAATGCAAAAATAACAAAAACACACGCACAACCAAAACACCCACAGAACACATCCAGACAACGTCAACCCTAAACTAACACCCTCCCTTCCACATACTACCTCTTCGGATTGTAAATAATCAAATGTAAATAATCAAATGTAGACACTTTTTCTTATACTTTCTGATCTCTCTCTATGTCCACTACTTGCTGAACATATCCTACCAAGACAGTCCTACACTGTTCCAATGTCCATTTCTCTGATGATGCAATTGTTGATGACTGAACTGATACTGATACTAGCTGATACTGTTGTTGATAATATTCATTTTTGTTTCACTACTTTTGGTTTGTTCTGTGTCGTGTTTGTTGTCGTATTGTTTTGTTGGATTGATTAATTAAAAAAATAAATAACAATAAAATCTTTTTTTTTTTTAAATGAGAATCGATTCTGAATCGCACAACGTGAGAATCGTGATTCGAATTCGAATCGATTTTTTCCCACACCCTTGGATCAGTGTTTTTCAACCTTTTTTGAGCCAAGGCACATTTTTTTCATAAAAAAAATACGGAGGCACACCACCAGCAGAAAAGGTTAAAAAAATGAACCTCCACCAGGTTGTCGTGCCTTATTTTGAGTTTGTCGTTGTTTCCTGTGTGTCATGCTTTAGTTCCTGTCTTGTGCTGTTATTTTGGTGACCCTTCGTGTTTTGTTGGTGTTCTCCTGTAGCAGCGTCACACCTTCCTTTGAGTGCTATTGCCCGCATCCGGTTTGTTTTCGCAATCAAGACTATATTGAAGTTGTGCGTGAGCTATCCTTCTATGTGGGGACATTATGTCGTGTATGGATGTGCTTTGTGGACGCTGTCTTTGCTCCACACGCTGTAAGTTTTTGCTGTCGTCCAGCATTCTGTTTTTGTTTACTTTGTAGCCTTTTCAGTTTTACTTTTGTTTTACATAGCCATCCCTATGTTTCAGGGACTTTTCCTAGCGGGACTTGCCTTTTGTTAATTTTTGGTTTAAGCGTTACATACCTTTTTACCTGCACACTGTCTCCCGCTGTGCTCTGCATATTGGGATCACGACAAACCATCCTTGACGCGTTCCGACTTCTACAAAGCAATGAACTACCTGCTGCCACCTACTGATATGGAATAGGGCGTATTACAAGATTACCCTGCCAAGCTCTACACAGCACAGGCACTACCCACACAGCAAAAACACTCCGCGGCGGATCCCCCGCGCAGGTATCGCGCCTTCCGGAACGGAACCGCGAAACGGACCAGCATCGGCGTCCATTTGCACTCAGGAACGTATCCGCTACGGCGGCAGGTAGCGGATCCGCCGTGGCGGCGCGCTGAATGCGCTCCGCACCCATGATCAAAGCCTTATTTCCGCGGTAAATATACATATTTAATCTATTAGGCTAAAACTTCAAGGAAACGCTGCTCCATGCACAGCTAACATATCAGAAAATGAATAACTGGTGAATGACAAGAAGTCCAATAAAAGGTTGTTTATTTATACATATACATCTCTATTCCTCCTGAGGAGGTGGAAGCGGGACTCGTCTCCTCGTTGCCAGATCCCCCGCCAAGTTGAACCACCTGATGGCGTGTTTGGTGACCTCAGCGTCCGTGGCTGACCTTGTCAACACATTTTTACTCACAGCACCTGTAATCAAACAAGATTATAAGACAGATACATTTATGTTTATGGTAGGAAGCTTCCAAAGCCAAGTATGCTTACACAATACAAAATATGTGATAGGTATTAAGGAGATTACATTTGAAAAAAAAAACATGACTTAAAGTTACTGGAGGTGGTTAAAATAAGGTGCGTAAACTATGAATTTGTGATCAGGGTATAGGTGTGCAAGACATCCAAAATGTTTAAACAATATCGTTATTTGGTTCCTTGATCAGAGTACTTGTTTGGCTCTGTTGGATGACGGCGGCGGGGCTTTGGGGGTGGGGGGCATAAATAAATATCCATAACCCAACTTTGGGAGGTTGACATTGTTTTCTTATTATATTTGTACTATCATTCTATGTTTGTATTCGTGTAGGCCAGGGGTGTCCAAAGTGCGGCCCGGGGGCCATTTGCAGCCTCCAGGTCATTTTTTAACGGCCCCAGGGCACATTTTTAAAAAATATGATCAAAATAAATAAAAAACATTAAAAGTGGTATTTAAAGAGCAAACAGGTGAAATGTAACAAGAAAATGTAGCAATGTTTACTCTAATCACACAAAGCTGCCATGTAGGCTGTTTCTTTCTTTAAAAAATAATAATGAATCAAAATCAATGTCATTATGAAGTATTGACCTATTCAAGGCTTAAGAAGTTTACCTTCGCAATCAGCTGGTCTTGGTTGTGCTTAATAGTTTCCAGCAGGCTAAGGATGTGGATTACCTCAGGCGCTGTTGACAAACAGCAGTATAAAATTAACATGTTTCAGTGTTTATCCTCATTACTCATAATCCTGACATTAGCTATTGACCTTAGTTAATGACAAAAGTTATTGACAAAGTTTGAAGAAAATATGTGATTTCTTGTGAATTTGAATTTTTTCCAAAATTTGTGGCACAGAATGACCATCCGGTATTTGTCAGTTATTGCCCACCAGAGCAGGAAATGTTGTCGGCCATTCTTCCCCCTCGCCATGTTGGCCTGTAGGCCAGGCTGGATCCAGGCTCCTCTGTCTGCCACATGTTGAGGGCTGCTGGTGAGGGGGTGGAGGGAGTCGAGGAGGGACTGCCGTTCCTAGTGAGGTGGGCATTGTGAGAGAGCCATCAGTTAACCATGACTGGTAATACCCAAGGGGCCTATCTATACACTAATATTTCAGAGATCAGTCCCTACCTTGTGTAACTCTCTGCATGTTTAATGCAGGTGCTGGTGAAGGCATATGAATACATCATTCCCCATGGTGAGGTGCTAAGGGAGATAAATTGGTATTAAATGGTTGTGATCTGTTAACCATGGTTACTGGATGCTGAGATATTATTTCAGAGATCAATCTTTACCTAGAAAGTTATCTCCAGTTGAGGAGTCGAGTTGACAAGTACTCATGACTCTTGCTGGCACTCGGCGAGACGGTGGAGCTGGGAGAAGGGATACAAGGAGAGGGGAATATCTTTAGCACTAAGAATGTTAACCATATCTTTAATATTAATGTGGTGGTTTCGTCTACAACGCTAAATATATCCTGTGGTGTACCTCAGGGATCAATATAGGACCTAAATTATTCAATGTCTAGATAAATGACATTTGTAAAGTTACAAAAGATTTAAAGTTAGTATTATTTGCGGATGATACAACAGTGTTTTGTTCAGGAGAGAACACACAGAAGATAACACAAATAATAACAGAAGAAATTAACAAATTAAAAAGATGGTTTGACAAAAACAGACTATCTTTGAATCTCAGTAAAACTAAAATAATGCTATTTGGTAACAGTAGAAGAGAAAGTCAAACACAAATACAAATAGACGGAATAGAAATTGAAAGAGTAAATGAAACCAAATTTCTAGGTATAATGATTGATGATAAATTGAACTGGAAATCTCAAGTAAAAAATATACAACATAAAGTAGCAAGAAACACGTCAATAATGAATAAAGCAAAACATGTTCTAGACAAAAAATCACTTCATATTGTCTACTGTTCACTAGTGTTACATATCTGAGTTATTGTGTAGAAATATGGGGAAATAATTACAAAAGTACACTTCATTCATTAACGGTGTTACAAAAAAGATCAGTTAGAATAATATATAATGTTGGATATAGAGAACACACAAATCCTTTATTTATTGAATCAAAGATACTGAAATTCCACGACATAGTGAATTTGCAAACAGCTAAAATTATAAACAAAGCAAACTATAACCTGCTACCCAAGAATATACAGCAATTCTTCTCAAAAAAAGAGGAGAAAAATCATCTTAGAGAGAAATGTAATTTAAAACATTTGTACGCACGTACAACACTTAAGACCTTCAGTATATCAATATGTGGAATTAAACTATGGAATGCATTAAGCAAAGCAATCAAACAATGTACTAATATGATCAATTATTTATGCTTACATGTGGAAATAATAATAATAATAGTAAATAAAATAATAATAAAAAAAGGTAAATAAAGCATAAAATAGTCTCTAATAAATTAATTAAATAAAAAACAGCATATAAAATATATACATCAGCAAATAACAAAAATATAGATAAAGAAAAAGGATCCTTAATATGTGCAGCAATTTTTCCCACTCACATCACCTCATTTTATATTTTTTTCTACAATTAACTATGCCAAAAAACACATAGACATACCTTTTTTTTTGTAATGGAAACAAAAACAACATGGCGTCACACACAGCTAGTCCACAGTAAACAGGATCTCGAGCTCCACTAAAGAACAAAGAAATAAATAATACACACTCATATTAATAGCAAAGAACGGCTGTTTCCACTCTGTTAACGTTACGTTGTTATAACGAAGTAATAGCGACCTGGGCCTAAACAACACTGACAATAAAGTAATACGCTTTCGTTTCAACCAGTTGGAAATATGTGGAATATCGTAGCATGTAACCTACACACATTCACAGCGTCTAACAAAAGATAGCCTAAGTTAAAACACAGATAAAAGACAATTTTACAATAGCACGGCGAAAAAATGACCGTCGTTGTGTGGGTTTTTTGACGAATAACACTCTTTTCCACTTTTCTTCGCTCGGGCCTCACCTACCGCATGCAGCCATTTCGAATTTTCTGAATACGTGACGTCAGACGCACGTCCCCATGCAAAGCATTCTGGGAGGCGGCGCTGGAAATAAAAGCCTTTTTTTACAGAATATAAAGTTTTACTGCTAGTCCTAATATCAAACAACGTCATTACAATCATACATAAATGATGATGGAAACACAAAGGCCGATCTTTACTGCGAATGTAGCAATACATCAATAAATCTATACTTACGTTCGTGTTCCAGCAAAGAAAGTCCAGAGATCTTGGCTCATGCGCGTACACGCTAGTAGGCGCGTCCACGTCTGCGGGTGCAGACATTGGTCGGCTCAGCGCGCGTAGGCGGAGCCTATAACTCTAGGCGGCGCGCGCCGGTTTAGTTTGTCGCGTCCGCGTATGCGAATCAGACACGAGTCCGCTCAGGATCAGCTGTCTGACCGTACAATTTTCAGAGGCGGAGCTGTATCCTCTAGGCGGAGCCAAAACGAATGTGACAGTAACGCGGGTTGGGCGACTTGAAGGCGGATCCGTATAGCAGTCTTCTGCTGTGTGGGTATAGACAACGGCACATATTATGATGATAGTATATATGATAGTATATATCTGTATCATGAATCAATTTAAGTGGACCCCGACTTAAACAAGTTGAAAAACTTATTCGGGTGTTACCATTTAGTGGTCAATTGTACGGAATATGTACTTCACTGTGCAACCTACTAATAAAAGTCTCAATCAATCAAAAACATTATTATGATTAGTGATTTGCAAAAAATATTTATTGGACCAATTAGGTGAAGTTGCATAATTTCCCACGGCACACCAGACAATATCTCACGGCACACTAGTGTGTCGCGGCACAGTGGTTGAAAATCACTGCCCTAGATGATAGATCATGAATCAATTTAAGTGGACCCCGACTTAAACAAGTTGAACAACTTATTCGGGTATTACCATTTAGTGGTCAATTGTACGGAATATGTACTTCACTGTGCAATCTACTAATAAAAGTTTCAATCAAATAACAAATGCATGCACCTATGCACTGAGTAAGCCAGTCAGGAAACATAAACTTAAAACAGCCACTAGATGGCGATATTTGACACAAGCGCCTCAACGTCGGGGCGTGTTTAGAGGGGCCATTGACGGTTGGGCGGTACTTCGTTTAAAAAGCATGGCTTTAATATGACAAGATGAAGTAGAACAGGTCATCATGTCAGACAAGGTGGTCTTGGTTCTTGGTGGAGCAGGTACTGTGGGCTCGGGGATTGTTCAAGCCCTGCTGGATAAAGGTAAGACACTTTCATAATATACAATGATATATGGATATAGATTTATGTTTTACACAGACGTCATAGTGATAACTCTTTATCCACAGTATAATGTCTGTGACAAATGAGAAAACATTCTAAAAAAGGGCGTGGTTGCATAAAACAGTTCAAATAGTTGCATAATATTTAAATAGTCATTCATTAAATTAATTGTAATTATTTTTAAATAACTAATTTAGTATTATTGAATTAATGATAATAATAATTATTGTGTTTATTAAACCTTAGCGACACCCTCGTAATTAACATATATGTCCATTGTCCTGGACAATATTATCTTTATAAAAAAGTATTGCATTGGAATGTTGATCGAATGGATGTTTTATTTTTAAGGAAGTGAGCAGTGAGCATATTTTAAGGGAGATGAGATTGTGTACATTATTGGTATGGTATGGTCATTATTGTAATTGCACAAGTACAACGAAACATTGTTTTGTATTGTAAACTATTTACAAATGTTCTGGCACAAAGCAATCATCCACAAAAGTTTACAGACGAGTATATGTGAGAATAATTGTTCTATTCTTGTAGTCTGGACACAAATCTGCAGTTTTTTTAAAGACAGATTTAAAATGAATAAATATTTATATATTTGTATTTAGACAATTTTATCAATTAATTGAAATTATTCTGTATTTAATTAAGAATTGTGATGACTAAAATACATGTGAAAAAGGGTACAATGTATGTTTGGTATTTGTTTATAAGGCCAGACTGAAGTATTTACCATTGTTTGTGTTGAGCAAACAAGAGTTTGATGCTTTTAAGTGCACAAAGTTGCCATCTGCCATCTGTCTGATGACCCTGATAGACATATTAAGATTAGTGTTTATTAACATGAGAGCAGGATTAACTGTGTGTTAAAAGTGCTGCTTTTTGGCAGTCTCCACCATAGATTTATGACAAGCTTGCACATATGTGTGTGTGTGTTTGTGTGTGTGTGTATACGTAGGCTTCAAAGTTGCAGTGATATCGAGAGACAACAGCCGGCTGGAGAGACTCCGATGCGTCATCTCTCCCAACACCAAACATAATCTCATCACAATAGTGGGCGATGTTGGTAAGTCGCATGTCACAGTCACTTTTCCTGATCACATAAACAATCTTTAAAAAAACAATTTAGAGTTACATGATCTGTATTAAACGTGTGTGTGTGTGTGTGTGTGTGTGTGTGTGTGTGTGTGCGTGCGTGTGTGTTGTGTGTGTGTGTGTGTGTGTGTACATTACACATTTGAACTGATGCGGTAGCAATTCCTGGTACCTGGGAATCGATATTGGTACTCTACGGTACCAATTTTTAGTTATTTTGTGTGTTCATGTGGCAAATAAATGTTAATTTCAAAAATATATATTTATATTTTAGCATTTAACAGTGAGCTAAAAATGATAACTGGACTGTTTGGTTGTTATATCTTACATTTATCTATCTTACACTTCTGAGTATCATTTGCAAGTATTGTAAACTTTGCACACAGTTGCAATTGCGAGACATTAGATGGAAGTAGTGTATAGACTACACAGATCGAAGCAGATCTGGGCAAATTAAGGCTTGGGGGCCGCATGCCGTTGAGCTTTTCAATCTGGCCCGCCGGACATTCCCAAATAGTTTTTTTTTAGATCTTTAAGATGGAAACTGTAGCTGCCATTATGATGTGCAGTGATGTTTTCAAATGACCGTAAGTCTTGAACTATACAAAGTATTTCAATGGTTGGAATCTGCGCTTTTGCATGATATACTAGTTACTATGGTAATCTAATTAGTTATTATGGAAATCTAAGTCACAGCAGCTCAGACGAGGCACCAAGCAGTGTGGGTGGGGAGCGTTTCCACAGAGTGTTTCCGGAGCGGCCAGCCTGAAATGCGGGTGTCAGGTACAGACGTGGAAGGATATTTTTACAACAAAGTTCTAAAGCTTAGTGATGTATCAGATATATCAGAGTGTAGGTGTTTTTATTTTGTTTTACCCTTTGTGTTCATATTTCGCTGTGTTTGTTGCATTTTGTTGCGTTTCGCCTGATTGTAAATTATGTCAATATTCAGTGTTTTATCGTTCATAGTTAATATTGTAAATCCCACATTATTTATTTTCATGTACATTCTGGGTGTCTCATTCAGTTAAAAAAACGTAAAATTCCATTCCGTTTTTTAAGGCGGTCTGTCATAACGATTTTAGCATTCAGACATTATTGTGAGGTTTTGTATTAGTGTTCCTAAAAATAGATATACCGGCCCCCAGACACTTCTCTAAATTTGGCCCCCCGAGTCAAAATTGCCCAGGCCTGGACTAAAGCGACACATGTATAGATAAAAATATACGTTTCTATATTCAAAAGTATCGTAGAAAGTATGCATTTATTTCAGTTTGCCTAGGTGTGTTACCGTAGTCAGGAAGTAGTCTTTGCCATTAGGTTGAATGTACCGATTTTGTATTTTGTGTTTATAATGCAAGTATTGTACTTTCCCCCCACCAGCTGTCTGAGTGTAGTGTGCATCATAGCTGTAGTTTTCATTACCAAATTTGGATGTGTTGAAGTCGCCATGAAAAGTCACTAATGCTAATCAGTAGCATGTATACGGCGTATCCAATCAGCATCGAGCTAGCTCATTTTGAAAAGTGGAGCCTTACTTTTGAGTGCTTTCTAAACTTTTACTGTAAAGTTTCCACAGTCAGTAGTGGAAACTTGATATAAAACTGTGATATAAGACTTTACCATAAACTTACTGTAAAGTTCCCACAGTCAGTAGTGGAAACTTGATATAAAACTGTGATATAAGACTTTACCATAAACTTTTACTGTAAAGTTTCCACAGTCAGTGATGGTATGCGTGCCATGTCATTTGCTGGTGTTGGTCCACTGTGTTTTCTGAGGTCTACGGTCAGTGCAGCAGTCTACCAGGACGTTTAAGATGAATTAAGGCTTCCTGCTGCAGACCAACTTTATGGAGATACAGATTTCATTTTCCAACAGGACTTGTCACCTGCACAGAGTGCCAAAGCTACCAGTACCTGGTTTAAAGACCATGGTATCTCTGTCCTTAATTGGCCAGCAAACTTGCCTTACCTCAACCCCATAGAAAATATGTGGGGTATTGTCAAGAGGAAAATGCGATACGGCAAACCCAACAATGCGGAAGAGCCAATGCTCTCATAACACCTGAGGAGTGCCACAGACTGATCGACTCCATGCCACACCGTATTGGTGCTGTAATTCAGGCAAAAGGTCCAAAGGAGCCCAAACCAAGTATTAAGTGCTGACCATGGTCATACTTTTCATGTTCATACTTTTCAGTTGGCCAACATTTCTGAAATCCTTTTATTGGTTAGAAGTAATATTAACATTTTCTGAGATACTGAATTCGGGTTTTTCATTCGTTTCACTTATAATCATCAAAATTAGAATAAATGAACACTTCAAATATATCAGTCTGTGTGTAATACATGTATATAATACACAATATAGTACAAAACCCAAAACCAGTGAAGTTGGCACGTTGTGTAAATGGTAAATAAAAACAGAATACAATGATTTGCAAATATTTTTCAACTTATATTCAATGAATAGACTGCAAAGACAAGATATTTCATGTTTGAACTGGAAAACTTTATTTTTTGCAAATATTAGCTCATTTGGAATTTGATGCCTGCAACATGTTTTAAAAAATCTGGCACAAGTGGCAAAAAAGACTGAGAAAGTTGAGGAATGCTCATCAAACAATTATTTGGAACATCCCACAGGTTAACAGGCTAATTGGGAACAGGTGGGTGCCATGATTGGGTATAAAAGCAGCTTCCATGAAATGCTCAGTCATTCACAAACAAGGATGGGGCGAGGGTCACCACTTTGTCAACAAATGCGTGAGCAAATCGTCCAACAGTTTAAGAACAACATTTCTCAAAGAACTATTGCAAGGACCATCAACGGTCCGTAATATCATCAAAAGGTTCAGAGAATCTGGAGAAATCACTGCATGTAAGCGATGATATTACGGACCTTCAATCCCCAGCTGGTACTGTGTCAAAAAGCGACATCAGTGTTTAAAGGATATCACCACATGGGCTCAGGAATACTTCAGAAAACCACTGTCAGTAACTACAGTTCATCGCCACATCTGTAAGTGCCAGTTAAAACTCTTCTATGCAAAGCAAAAGCCAATTATCAACAACACCCAGAAATGCCGCCGGCTTCACTGGGCCTGAGCTCATCTAAGATGGACTGATGCAAAGTGGAAAAGTGTTCTGTGGTCTGACGAGTCCACATTTCCAAAGTGTTTTTGGAAATTGTGGACGTCGTGTCCTCCGGAACAAAGAGAAAAAGAACCATCCAGATTGTTATCGGCGCAAAATTCAAAAGCCAGCATTTGTGATGGTATGGGGGTGTATTAGTGCCTGCTACAAATACACATTTTTGCTCACCATGTGTTTGATTCGGTGCATAGTTTGCAACCGGACATGATGTCATGTGCAACAAAGGTATCGAAATTTGGTACTTTTTGACTGTATGTGAATTGGTAATGACAGAATTTGGTCGGTATTTATAAAAGTGACGAATTCCGTACCCATTCGTAGTGAGTCAATGTAGTCAATGAAATCAATCAATGTTGCAGCTTCTGCATTTAATCCACTACTATGAAGCTCAAATTTCAGGAAGTCATTAGTTTGTCATTAAGTTTATTCTCCCAGTAGAAAAAGCTTTAAGCGCGTATGAATGAATGAAGTTCTTTATTGCCATTGCTTTCAGGAAGACAATGAAATGCAGTTCATTATTAGAGCGTAAAAAACAAGTTAAACACCATAAACAAAGAGTTTTGTGTTCACCCTGAACTTGACCCGCCAGTGACCTGGAGTGGAACTCGTTTAAGTCGATACCCTGGCTGGCTGACGTCGACCTAACTGGTTGTTGACGTGCTTTGTTGAGACACTTAAAAATTAGTGATTATGAATCAAATCTAATCATAAATAAACAAAAACAAACAGATACTTAAGACTAGAGAAGCACACACCAGTGAGGAACAGAGCAACAACATAGTCCAGGAAGGGCGAAAAACCTAAAGTATATGTAACAGGGGGACAAAAGATTCAGCATACAAACAACTAAGTCTGAAAACATAACATGGTAGCAAGCAAAAAGGGGACATGGAAGTCTCAGAGTGGAGAACACAGGTGGAACCATGAAGAATAATGTGGCATCATCCTGATGTTTATGAATGGGGATAATTCTCAACTGCATCCACTCCCTGTCACTAGACCAAGACTGAAACACAGAACAGAGACAGACAAACCAAGAACTGACCCAAACAAAAGTCTGTTGGAATGCAGACCATGACAATATCAAAACAAATTAGGTGTGTTGCAAGACTTGCGGAGTTCTCCTGAAACGTGCATAACAGACTTAGCGGTCTTCAACTTTAGCAGTTGTGCTACTTGTCAAATCGTCATATAACGTCAAATACTATGGTGGGTACTTTGTGATTGGCAATGAGAACCTTTAGGCTCCGACACGAGTACCATGACTTAGGTGATCACCAAGGTCTTGAAATTAGTTGTATTTCTAAGGTTCAGTGTAACCACAGGGGAGTGTCTATATTGAAGTCTTGAATGTGTTTCTTTTTTTAGGGTCAGAAGAAGGAGCAGAGCAGGCAAAACAGGCCGTGCTGGAGAAGGTGGGGAAAGTTACAGATGTGGTTTCCTCATTGGGCTTCAGCTGGTGGCAGGGAGGCCCCCCACACACCCAAACCCTCAAAGACCTACACTGGGTTTGTAAACACAGCAGCTAATGAAACCACCAGCCATCGGCTTCTGTTTGGAAGATCACCTTTTTTCATTCAGTTTCTGACATAGTATTTCTTTGGCAGGTCATTGAGTCATTACTTTTTAGTACCTTTGTGTCATGGAAGGCCTTCTTTCCCTTGGTGAAGGATGATTCCAACTGTAGCTACACCTTCATCACAGGTGAGAGGCAGCCCGGACTGGCAATAAACACATTTGACCAAAGCGACGATGCTCCTGATCGCTTTCTTCTAAGACCGAATGGCTGATAGCAGCAGAACTCTGACCCTGCCCTCTGGGGGACCACATTCCAATGTACACCAGAGTAGACTTGATTGATAGCCCCTTACAAGTCTACATTGCAAACATGTCCTAGTTGGATTCCAGTGATCCACAACTATTAGGATAGCTGCTTTGTTTGTCCTGGATTCAATGTTCAATTACCATGGGTATCAACCACTGAAAGGGGCATTCCAGGTCAAGTATTGATGTACCAGGCTTACAACAGCAGTCGCCTACTTATCCCAACCATCGGTCACAAGGCAGCAGTAAGATAACAGTCTGGAAACCCAGACTTCCCTGTCTCTAACCTCCTCCTCCAGTTCAGAGGCTTTCCCACGTAAGACATACTTTCTCTAGCATGTCCCAGGTTCTACTCCAGGGCCTCTTACCAGCTGGGCATACCCAGAACATCTCACCTCACTTCCCGGAGGCATCAGAGCTACATCCCCTGGTAAAAAAAAAATATATATATAGGATCATTAGTCTTAGAGGGTGTTCATTCAGTAGTTTTGTAGAAAAAAACAGCAAAAGGACATGACACAAAACTATAGTCATTTTAAATGGCAACTTTCTGACTTTAAGTAACACTAACATAAATCAATTATAGTAGTCTGTAACAGTTTCATTTTTTCAGCATAGTAAATTATGGAATCACTGAATTCTGAGGAAAGAAATTATGTAATCATGAAAAAAAAAACACAATACACTACAACACACACCTAGTATTTTGTTGCACCACCTCTGGCTTTTATAACAGCTTGCAAGGACTTATCTGTGACAAACAGTACTCTTCATTAATCATGCTGCTGCTGTTATCAATCAATCAATCAATCAATGTTTATTTATATAGCCCTAAATCACAAGTGTCTCAAAGGGCTGCCCAAGCCACAACAACATCCTCGGTTCAGATCAGCTTACAGGTTGAAGTCTAGTCATGGACCATTTGCTTCAATTTCCACCACATATTTTCAAATGGATTGCAATCCGGACAATTTGCAGGTCATGAAATTGACCTTATGTATATTTCTTCAAGGAAATAATTTTGTTCTATGGCAAGATGCATCATGGTCTAGAAAAATAATGTAAACATCCCAAACATCCTTTTGATTGATGGAATAAAAACAACGTCCTAAATGTCAACATAAACATGTGCATTTATTAAGGATGTAATACCAGCCATCTCCCCAATGCAGCACCATGTCATCAATGACTGTGGAAATGTGCATGTTTTTTTTCAGGCAGTCGTCTTCACAAATCTCATTGGGACGGCACCAAACAAAAGTCCCAGCATCATCACCTTACCCAATGTAGATTGACGATTTATAACTGAATATGACTTTCATCCAGTGATGATTGCTTTTCCTTCGCCTTGTTTTTGAAGTTTAGGTGCTAATGATGGCTTTGGTTTAGCTTTTCTATATTTGAATTCCATTTTCTTTTTGCGTTTTTAAAATTTGGTCCAGACCGTGATTCCAGTTTCCGCCCATTTGTTCTTCAGTTGTTTGGCTGTGCATTTTCTGTTTTTGAGATAGGCTCCAGCACCCCCCGCGTCCCCGGGGGGGACAAGCGGTAGGAAATGGATGGATGGATGGAGACATATTGCTTAAGTTTTCTGTCTTAAGGGTTTGATGTTTTCCTTGGTCTACCAGTATGCTTGCCTTTTACAGCCTTCCCATGTTGTTTGTATTTGGTCCAGATTTTAGACACAGCTGATTGTGAACAATCAACATCTTTTGCAACATTGAATGATGATTTATCTTCTTGAAAAAGTTTGATGAACCCTCTCCTTTATTTCAATTGACATATATCTCGTGATGGAGCCATGATTCATGTCAGTTCACCTGGTGCAACAGCTCTCTAAAGTGTCAACACTTCTTATTAACTGCAGACTAATGAACATATTTAATCTAATGCAGGTATTAGCTTTATAAATTAACATTTACAGGGTGATTCAATAAATGTTTTTCCTTAGAAATGAGTGATTCAATAATTTTCACACTGCTTGATCTAAAAATAAAACTGTTACTGACTGCCATTACTTATTTTCTTTAATTATTTTAGTGTTTCTTAAAGCCAGAGAGTTGCCATTGGAAATGACTATAGTTTTGTTTCATGTCCATTACCTGTTTTTTTTCTCTACAAAATTAAACAACTGAATGAACATCCTCCAAGTTTGGGGAATTTTGCCAGGGGGTTTAGATACCAGAGGTATTCAGATGGTTCCTTTCCATATAAAGGAGTAGCAGCTCTAATCTAGTCCCTACACCAGGGCTATTCAACTGGGGGCCAAATCCAACCTGGGAATGATACCTGATTGGCCGGCACGGCAAATTAAAATGTGTTTTTAATTGTCTTACCCTGGAGAAATAAAATGTAAATAAATATTTGAATACATGTAAACTAGGAAGTAAATGTTTATATACTCCATTACTCAGCAAGCTTAGACCCGTAAACAGGAACAGAAACAATTTAAGGTCTAACTTGAGGGAGGACGAAAATTGTGTCGTTTGATCAATGAAGAGATTGATATATTGTTACATTTTGTTGTTCCTGCACAAGAAACAAACATTAGTATTGATTAGACATTGGACATACGTGTTTGAGCGCCAGAGACCAATGACAATGTCGAAAATGACACTGATTGGCCGAAATATGAGATGTTTCGGGCATAGGTCAAAGTTGCCTGGGCGCATATAAAAATACCCTATGCCTCCCAAACTAGACACTATCAACCGCTGTACCTAAAATTGATGCCCATAAAAATAAGGAACATAACCACTGACACATGTGATCTAGTCTTGTAGAAAGTTTTATAGTAGGTTTTGTTTCACAGGGGGAGCGGGTGAGAAGCTTTTAATGCCTGGGACCGGTTTTCTAACTGTTGGAGCTGCCAGTTCACTGGCCTTCTGCCAGGTCCTTCGCGACGAGTACCCCGAGACATCCTGTAAGCTCTACCAGGTGAGACCTTTACAGTACGTCATTAAGAGTGGTACCTCCAAAGATGTACAAAACGCTTACTGGGACGTAGAAATAATCCAACACTTGGTAAAAAAAAAACTAACAGTTCCTCTATAATGTTGTCCCTTTCATTTTTCATGGTCCCGGCAGGTAACTATCAACACAGGTGTAGCTACTCCAGAGCGATTGGCCCCTGGGTTCTTGAACCATCTGGATCTGGGTGAGGCTGTAGCCAAACTGGTGGAGCAACACAACGCATCCCACACTGTCTTCACTATCAACTGCCCTGCGGACTTAAAAACGGTCTTTCTCAAGGGGACACTTTAAATTTGGAAACTTGTCACGCATTCTCCTGCTTGTGACTCTGCAGAAACACAGATCATAGTCTTCTTGTCGGTCCGATTAGTAGCAAATGTTTTCTGATGTAGGTAGTCATGTACAAGATACATTCAGTATGTTGGTAGTTTTGGAAAAATCTGTAAAATGTTTGCAACATGACAACACAACTTGTCGGTCAAACAGATTGAGTGAGTTTTAGGTGACTGAGGGGAAAAAAACAACAATTTGTGGAAGCATACTTACTTTCTAATCCATCCCTCCAGGATTTCATAAGCTTTTTTTGTTGCAACCTAAAATGTTACGACTTGTCGGTCAGGCCATTCTTTGTTAAGTTTTGGGGTGTTTTTCCTGTGTTTTTGGCTTCACTTCCTGTCTTGTGCTTTTATTTTGTTTCCTCTTCCTGTTCTGTTTGTATTGTTCCTGCACATCACCTGAGCAGTATTTAAGCAAGTCATATATCTGTGTCGGTGTGGGATCATTGTCTACAAATGTTGGAGTTAAGAACACGGTTGGTAGTATTTTGAGATTCTTGTTTTTGTTGAACTCACAGTTGTAAAGTTCTCCCTGAGGCTCTATTTTTTCATGCAAGTCATTCCCTTTGCTTTTCTATCCAATTTCCTGCCTGCACTCTATGTTTTTGTTTAGTACTTTTCACATTAAAATCTCATCACCAGCAGGCTGCCTGCTGTGTCCTGTGTTACGACTCCCAGCTACAAAGAGCATACCAAACAGAATGATCCCACCAACAAATTGTGATATGATTAATGCTCACCTGGCATCAGTGTATGCGGCTTGGGCTATCACCCAGCGCAGCCTTGGATCAACACCACCACCTATCCATTACGGCACACCGCTGGCAAAAGAGGCGCGCAGGGGGACGCGCACACCAAGCGGCAGCCATGTGAGGAGGCATGATACGCTCAGATTGGACAATTTTTCTTTGATTGGAACAGTCGGTTGGCCACAATTGGCCAGGGCTCAAGTTCCTCTTACCTCACCTCCTGCATGGCCGCAGACACCCCCAGCAACTCCAATGGGTCTGACGCTGCTTCCAGCCTCTCCAGCGGGTCTGACGCCGCTTCCAGCCTCTCCAGCAGGCCTGACACTGCACTCAGCGCTGCACTCAGCTCCAGCTCTGCAGTCGGCTCCAGCTTCGCCTCCAGCGCTGCACTCAGCTCTAGCCTCGCCTCCAGCTCTGCCTCCAGCGGGTCTTCCGACGACGCCACCAGCCCAGCAGCCAGCTCCCCTGCCGTGGAAGCGTCTGTCAGGTGCTGGCGGCCTGCCTCCTCGTCGGCCACGAATGTGGCCAGTCCATGAATGACCCCCGCGCCATCAGCAGCCATTCCCAGGACTTGGGCGTAGACCACAAGGAAGAATTCTTGCCCACATATGCCTCCTCGTCAGCCACATATGTGGCCAGTTCATGGGCGCCCTCCGCCGCCGCCACCTGACTTGTCCTCGTTGGCTTTGGGGACACTTGGTCTGGCGACCCACCGCCAATTCCTGCCTCCACGCTCCAGAGACTTCGAACTTGTGTTTTTTGGGGTTTCTAGGACCTCTAGAATCTGTTCCTGGTACTGTTACGACTTATAGGTCAGGCCATTCTTTGTTTAGTTTTTGGGTGTTTTTGGCTTCACTTCCTGTCTTATGCTCTTATTTTGTTTCCACTTCCTGCTCTGTATTGTTCCTGCACTGGCTTCACACTGCTGCTTAGCGCTGTCTTCATCATGTGGGGGTAATTATGCTGCATTCCATTTGCCTGGGAAGTGGGAAGTCGGAGCTGGGAATGATGTCACAGCCGAGTTGAGAGCGTTCTAGTTACGAATTCGGCAAACAAGATGGCCTTTTCCTGAAAGCTATTGTAGTGTATTTCTGGTCTTGTCGCCCTCTCCCGGGCAGAAGGGCAACACGGCTGCATAGCTGGATCAAAAGAGATGTCCGAGACGCTGTACTGAACCAAAAGTTGCTTTATTACAAGCGAGTGTCATTACATAGGACTGCAATTCCTGGGAGGATGTCAGGTCAAATATGAAGGACTCCTCACTTGAAGAAGCCAAACCATCAGTTTTATATTCCTACCTCCTGTCTCTGTTTGTATGTGCTAAGTCAGGGGAGCGCATCCTAACCATAAAATGAGATGTTCGTGTGTAAGTGTCTGGAAAACAACTGCTTTAAGTCATAACTCAAATGTTGGCATTGGGCTAGACACGTAGTCTTTTCTCAAGGATAGGGCTATCACTTTTGCATTCTGAAGTCCCAATTAGAGCCTCTTTTCCTACGACAAGTGATCCATCCCACCTGCGAATATCAAACTAATTATGTGCTCAAACCGAAATACCATTATTTAATTGAACTTGGTGGTTTGCTTTCTCCAAGGTGAATATAAACATTCACCATATGTAGAACGTAATATGAGTTAATTAATTAATTTCACTATTTTTGTGTTTGCCTTGTCTGAATACAAACAACTTATGGGGAAATATGCACTCTTTCTGCAACCTTGAAACATGCAGGATGAAGAGAAAACACAGACGCTATTGCTAGCAATGTATAACGTACAGTATATACCACATGAAATAAATGTAGTTTATACTACAGTGATGTTACCTTATATGAACGTACAATAATATTTTGAGTAAAGGTGATTTACTGTGACAAAAACTAATTAGAAGTGCGAATAATGGATATTATAAAATAAATATTTATTGTTTACATCCAGAGCCGCCATCTTTGAAACAAACTCGGGGGTGGTCAGAACGCTCCGACTTTGAGGGGCGTTCCAGTTGAAGTTCCGACTAGGAACTCGGAAATTCCGACTACCCAGTACAAATGGAACGCACCATTAGTATTATATTTTTCACTTGCTGCTAATCATCACCTGGGCAGTATTCAAGCCAGTCACATTTCTGTGTCTGTGTGGGATGATTGTCTACGAATATTGGAGTTAAGAACACTGTTGGTAGTATTTTGAGATTCTTGTTTTTGTTTCACTTATAGTTGTAAAGCTCTCCTAAGGCTCCATATTTTTCATGCAAAGCTTTCCCTTAACTTTTTTGCAATTCCCTGCTTGCACTCTATTTTGGTTTAGTACTTTTCACATTAAATTCTCTTCACCGGTACGCTGCCTGCTGTCTCCTGCCTTTTGAGATTACGACCCCCAGCTACAAAGAGCATAACTAACAGTAAAAAGCCTGAGTTCGCGGCATCTTTTTTTAGAAAGTTGCTGCAAAAATTGCCCTGTTTTGAGGCTCAATGACATTGAATTAACTTGTGATTTTATAAAATGTTTTAGGTGTTCCTCTGAACCTTAACCTCAAACGGCACGATTTCAACCAAAATTGGAAAACAAATACCGTATTGATGTTTTACTTGTTTTATAGCACACAGACTTTAAAATTGACAGTAAAAGCACAACTCAGAGCTCATTGTAGAATTGAATTACTACTTTATTTCATTTATAACTACAAAACCCAAAACCAGTGAAGTTGACAGGTTGTGTAAATGGTAAATAAAAACAGAATACAATGACTTGCAAATCCTTTTCAACCTATATTCAATTGAATAGACTGCAAAGACAAGATATTTAATGTTGGAACTGAGAAACTTCTTTTTTTTTTTCAAATAATCATTAACTTAGAATTTAATGGCAGCAACACATTGCAAAAAATTTGGCACAGGGGCATTTTTACCACTGTGTTTCATGGCCTTTCCTTTTAACAACACTCAGTAAACGTTTGGGAACTGAGGAGACACATTTTTGAAGCTTTTCAGGTGGAATTCTTTCCCATTCTTGCTTGATGTACAGCTTAAGTTGTTAAACAGTCCGTTGTGGTATTTTAGGCTTCATAATGCGCCACACATTTTCAATGGGAGACAGGTCTGGACTACAGGCAGGCCAGTCTAGTACCCGCACTCTTTTACTATGAAGCCACGTTGATGTAACACGTGGCTTGGCATTGTCTTGCTGAAATAAGCAGGGACGTCCATGATAACTTTGCTTGGATGGCAACACATGTTGCTCCAAAACCTGTATGTACCTTTCAGCATTAATGGCGCCTTCACAGTAAGTTACCCATGCCTTGGGCACTAATACACAAATCATTGTATTCTGTTTTTACTTATGATTTACACAACGTGCCAACTTCACTGGTTTTGGGTTGTGTACATTTGTATTCTTGAATATTTGATCATTGAAAATAAAATATATTCATTTTTTTACATTTTTAAATTACAGGTTAATATTGTACTATTCAAACAATTGGAATTGTTTATTTAATGTATTTTTAATTAAGTACTGTATGTAAAACTTAATTGAAAGTATATCTGTGATTATTTTAAGTATTATTGAGTTGGTATTCAATGTGTACTTTTAATTAGCTTAACACTGAATATTTTTATATATCAATTACAAATACATTTAATTATTTATTCTTTTGTGGTAAAGACAAACGCCAGCTAGTCCTGAAGGAGGTGCGTGCAGAGGTTGAGGAGGAACGAACCAGCAGGATGGTGGGTATGCAGCAGCAGGGAGCATGGACAAGGTGGGAGGGTGCACTGGAGAGGAGGGTGACCTGGTCTGAGATCAGGCTGGCTGAACCCCAGCGCATTAAGTTCATGGTTCAAGCTGTCTACGACGTCCTACCCAGCCCAGCCAATCTCCATCTCTGGGGCATGATTGACTCTGCAGCCTGTGTGCTGTGCTCCAGGAAAGGCTCACTGGAGCACATCCTAAGCAGCTGCTCTAAAGCTCTGGGGGAGGGCCGCTACCGCTGGCGGCACGACCAAGTGCTGAAGACCGTTGCTGAAGCCATAGCTAAAGCTGTGGCCAAAAACAACAGCAGCAAGCAACAACTTGGCAATAGGAGAATTGCCTTTGTCAGGGCTGGAGAGCAGCCACAGTCACAGCCCAAACCAGGTAGCCAGGCTCCTCACCTAAGCATTGGACTGGGATCTTCGAGTGGACTTGGGCAAGCAGCTCAAGTTTCCAGACTATGTTACAACAACTTCGTTGAGGCCAGACATCTTGCTTACATCAGTATCTTCACGGCAGGTGCTACTGATAGAGCTGACAGTTCCTTGGGAGGATCGCATAGAGGAGGCAAACGAGCGGAAGCGGTCAAAGTACCAGGAGCTAGTCGAGCAATGCCGCAGAGGAGGCTTGAGGGCACGCTGTGAGCCCATCGAAGTGGGGTATAGAGGCTTTGCTGGCCGCTCACTGTGCAAGGTGTTCACACTACTTGGCATCACAGGTGATAGGAAAAGGAAGGCCATCAAGACCACCATGGAGACAGCAGAGAGAGCCTCTAGATGGCTTTGGATCAGGAGAGCGAACTGTGGGCCAATGCTACTGGGACACAAGCTGGGGTCTGATCAACCCTGGCTGGGTCACCTGAGGGAGGGGGTATGATGTTGAAAGACCCGAAACCCCCCGTGATCTCAGGCACATCACTGAGGATGTGTCCCAGTGCATCTGAGGATGTATCTTACAATCATTTTTATGTATTTAATATGATATAATTCAAGATTTGATTATTAAAAATATTAATTCAATGTATTTTGTAGATTACAAGGAAATATTTCATAGCTTAAAAAAATATAACTATACTATTTGTTTTATTATGTTAACATTACATAATTAAGATGCTATAATTAAATAATACATTATTTGATCTATTTACAACTTTAAGGTAATGTTTAATATTTGTATAATTGTTTTTATTTAATATCTAAAAAATTTATTATTTTATTTATTTATTGTTACAATTAGATGAACACACTTCATCCCCCAATGGAAGTAAATTATAAAACCATAATAGTCGAAAATGAAAAAAAGTATCTCTTGTCTTTATTGACCCAAACACATTTATTCTATTTTTCACAAGCTTTCATGACACAACTGTTTAACAAAGAACAAGGAGGTAATACAATTCATATACAATTAATAATTTGCATAATGCACAGAGTTTAAATTGTAAAAACTAAACAAAAAAGCAGCCATCCATTAGTAATATCATACTTCAATAAACATTTCTAACATATAACTTTGTTTTTGTGTTACATTCTATATTACCTTTTCAAAATGTTTTGACATAAGCAGCAGTCAAATTGTGTTTCACAGTTGAGCCAGTACACAATTCATTGGAATTGAAATATTTACTGAGTCCTTATATCAAATATACTATGACTATTATTATGCTGAACATTGATATAAGTGATGTCATAACACACCATGCCAGATAAATATTGCAAATGTTTTTTCATCCGCAAGTCATGCTTCTTTTAAACAATAAGAAGCCATTTAAAAAAAACACTTGGATTCCTTTAAATAAAATGGAGACAAAACAGAACAAGGAAAAACAGTCACTTTCCATAAAAAGGCTTTTAAAGCAGAAACATGTGCTTAATAAAACAGCAAATGTGGTCTGGAAAAAGAAAGAAAAGCAGAGCCTCAGGAGGGCATTAATGGCCAAATGACAAAAGTACACTTTTATAAAATATCATCTCATTTGACCCAAATTGAAATAAAAACAAATAAGCAACCTCTTGTGTACAATTACTTCTAGTCAATTCCCTTCAACTGGCCTCGTGTTTTGCCTATTGGATTTATTGTATTTGTTACGTTTGTCAAAGGTATTGTATTTGCTGTACTGGATACAATGTTTTGCTTACAAATCCAACATTGCACCATGAAAGAATGAGAATATCATCTACCTGTTTCAAATGGAGTGCTCTGCAGGAGGGTCCACTCCATCTATATGCAGCGTCTGCACAAAGGCCAAAGCACTCTGCATGGAAGTCAAACAGTAGCCTTCCTCGCCAATCAAATAGCTGGGACAGAGAAATAAGTGTTAATAAAAAGTGATGGACAGAAACAAAACTTGTGACACACTGGTTGAGTTTGGCCTTCATCACTTGTCGGTGTAATTCACATAAATATGTTATTGGTTTGCTAAAATTTATAGCAGTACTGTTTTTTTACGTAAGACACAAGTTATCTGTTGCAAGATACTTGTTTTACCTTCAGAAATGTTTGTGGCAGAGCCGTCAGCTATTTTCTGTTTTTGTAAGGTTAATAATGTCATCATTGACGACATTTACTTAGACTTAGACAAACTCTAATGATCCACAGGGGAAATTGTTCCACACCAGCTTTATTTAATTTGTTTCAGTGAATAGATGATTCGCAGCCCTTTAGGGCTATATAAATAAACATTGATTGATTGATTGATTTGTATCTTTAAAGTTGTTACTTTGATTACTTATCGATGTTTTGTTCGGTTCGACACGTTTTAAGGGGAACTGCACTTTTTTTGGAATTTTGCCTATCATTCACACAATCCTTATGTAAGACAAGCACACATATGTTTTTCTTTTTTTATGCATTCTAACTAATACATAAATGCGATCAAAAGTCAACTTACAAGGGAGACAATGGAGTCGCTCTAGTCTGCTTATAAAGCGCTTAAAACATATCCAAACACCTCCATCAAGGTTTTCTGTATATACTGTAAGTATATACGTAACAGACACTTTTATAATAACATGTAATATTGACGTATTTTGCTCATTCTAAGCATACAGCGGCGCATTAATTTCACAAACGCATCGCTAAATTGGCTTTTTCCTTCAAAAACATCACTGATTATTACTTACTGCAGACTTCATGAGAGCCAACAAACACAATAAAACATCACTTACTGTACAATGTCTGCTGTCACGAGAATGCCCACCATTAAGATGTTGATAAATTCCTGTTTAGATGAAGAATAACTCATAATCCTTGCGAAGGAAAAAAAAAAGGGGCTGGGGAACCAGACGTCTTTTTGTGTCTCGCCATCTCCGTGTCTAAATTGGATGCCAAAGTTGACCAACTTCTCGGATTATATCCTCATCCTTTTACTATCCAGGTGAGAGACATGATTTATGATCTAGAATAAATTTTCATTAGCTCCAAGGCGAGAGAGCAGTTCACCTGCTCATGACGTCAACATAGCAGCAACAAGCTAGTTCGCGCTCTGTGACAATGCGCCGCTACAAATAGTCTGTCTGCATTAGCGCTTATAATAACAATATCACTAACACTAGATTAAAATTTAGGTCACGAAATGTCAATGGAGTATTGTTGGCGCTTTTTGGATGGGTATTTAGAGGGTTGTATAGCCAGAATAGTGGACGTCCCATTGACTACATTGTAAGCGGACTTTTATTTACGTTAATTAACGAGTTAGAATGCAATAAAAAAAAGTACATCTGTCTTCTTGTCCCTTATAAGAGCAGTTTCCCTTTAAAGACGAACTTTGGGGGGAATTTTGCTTATCGTTCACAATCCTTAAGAGAGACAAGAAGACAAAAGGTTTTGTTTGTTTGTTGCAAATTTCATTTGTACTAATCAGCTCGTTCTAGGTGACTAGCAGTGCAACTGATGGGATCAGTCCATTCTGCCTTCAAATCCCTCTGAACATGCATCCAAAAACCGCCAACAATACTTCATAATAAACTGCAAAATAACAAAGCTGTAGCGACATTGTTAATGTAAAGGTAAACACTGAGAAACTCTTTTTCTAGCGTAGGCCATTAGCCATGAGCTAATTTGCATGTTCTTCCCATGACTGTGTGGGTTCTCTCTGGGCTTCCTCCCACCTCCAAAGACATGCACCTGGGGATACGTTGATTGGCAACACTAAATGGTCCCTAGTGTGTGAATGTAAGTGTGAATGTTGTCTATCTGTGTTGGCCCTGTGAGGTGGCCACTTGTCCAGAGTATACCCTGCCTTCCACCCGAAGGGTCCAGCACCCCTGCGACCCCGAGAGGAATAAGCGGTAAAAAATGGATGGATGAATAACTTGTGTGTCAACAGCTGAATGGCGTTTGAGTTTGTAATGCACAAAACAATGCGATACGACACCAATCTGTACTGACAGAAAAACATGAACAGTATCAATAAAGTATTAGCTCACATTTCATGTTTTGTTTGTACTCAGAGAGCTCGACAGTGTATGTACTGTAGATGTAATAACAAGAATGGTGTGCTGTGTGTTTCATGATCAATATTTTCGTGACTCACTCAATGGTCAGTTGTCTGTTTGGTCCAGCTGGCCAGGGATGGTTTTTTCCTGTTGATTTTGGGTAAGCACGGCAATTATGTACGCTTTGCTTGGCTCCAAGTTCCACGTTTACAGCATCAAGTCACGCCGACCTCACTGTCTCGGCTTTCGTCTGCTCCAACGTTTCACCCTCTCTTTGTGCTCGCTTCTATAAGCAACAGTTCGTCCTACGTATAATTCAGGTTCAAAAAGATATGGCTGCGAATCCTCATTTGTCCAAAAATAGTCTTCTTCGTTGTCTGTTACCAAGTCTGCCATGATTGGAACACACACGCGTTTGTTTCCGGAAGTAGGAACAGACATTTGTTGCCGGAAGTGGTTTGCATATCGGCACTAAAATCCATGTGCCCATAAAAGAAGTTACGGTATTGCTTAAAATGACCAAAATACGGTAAATATTGTACATATTACATATTTTTATGAATGTGTCTGTTACTACAATATATATATATATATATATATATATTAGGGGTGTGGGAAAAAATCGATTCGAATTCGAATCGCGATTCTCACGTTGTGCGATTCAGAATCGATTCTCATTTTTTTAAAAATCGATTTTTTTATTTTATTTATTATTTCAAAAAAAATTTATTTATTTATTTAATTAATTTTTTTAATTAATCAATCCAACAAAACAATACACAGCAATACCATAACAATGCAATCCAATTCCAAAACCGACCCAGCAACACTCAGAACTGCAATAAACAGAGCAATAGAGAGGAGACACAAACACGACACAGAACAAACCAAAAGTAGTGAAACAAAAATGAATATTATCAACAACAGTATCAATATTAGTTACAATTTCAACATCCATCCATCCATTTTCTACCGCTTATTCCCTTCGGGGTCGCGGGGGGCGCTGGAGCCTATCTCAGCTACAATCGGGCGGAAGGCGGGGTACACCCTGGACAAGTCGCCACCTCATCACAGGGCCAACACAGATAGACAGACAACATTCACACTCACATTCACACACTAGGGCCAATTTAGTGTTGCCAATCAACCTATCCCCAGGTGCATGTTTTTTTGGAGGTGGGAGGAAGCCGGAGTACCCGGAGGGAACCCACGCAGTCACGGGGAGGACATGCAAACTCCACACAGAAAGATCCCGAGGCCGGGATTGAACTCACGACTACTCAGGACCTTCGTATTGTGAGGCAGACGCACTAACCCCTCTCCCACCGTGCTGCCCAATTTCAACATAGCAGTGATTAAAAATCCCTCATTGACATAATCATTAGACATTTATAAAATAAAAATAAAAGAACAATAGTGTCACAGTGGCTTACACTTGCATCGCACCTCATAAGCTTGACAACACACTGTGTCCAATATTTTCACAAAGATAAAATAAGTCATATTTTTGGTTCATTTAATAGTTAAAACAAATGTACATTATTGCAATCAGTTGATAAAACATTGTCCTTTACAATTATAAAAGCTTTTTACAAAAAACCACTACTCTGCTTGCATGTCAGCAGACTGGGGTAGATCCTGCTGAAATCCTATGTATTGAATGAATAGAGAATCCTTTTGAATCTTGGCAAACATCTTAGCCACACGATTATCAAATGTAATAGGAAAATTACTGACCAAACTGGCTTCATGGAAGGTCGACAATCTTCAGACAATACAAGGACATTGTTTAATGTTATTTACTATGCTAGAAGTCTCCCTTATCCCACAGCAGTATGTACTGTTGATGCGGAGAAGGCATTCGACCGCATAAACTGCTCATTTATGTTTTGCACATTACGTAAATTTGGATTTGGAGATAATTTTATACAATGGATTAAGATGCTTTATACAAGGCCCATGGCATCAGTCAAAACCAATAATCATATTTCAGAACCTTTTTTGTTAAAAAGAGGAGTAAAACAGGGATGTCCTGCATCTGGATTATTATTTAATTTGGTTATTGAACCCTTAGCTGCAAAAATAAGAAGTGAAAATAATATTCATGGTATAAAAATTGGCTCTCAGTATAATAAGCTATCGATGTATTGTGACGACCTAATTCTCTACCTGTCACGTGTTAACTCCTCTCTTCACTATATCAATAATGTCGTCACTGAATATGGCTGTTTATCAGGGTATAAAGTCAATTGGGACAAATGTGAAATATTATCACTTAATAAACACTGCAAGAAATCACAAGTTCAGAACTCCAAAATTAAATGGAGCGGCGTGCAGGTAGGAATAATTATTTATTATCATAAACAAGGCAAGACTAACAAAGTAGGAACGTGCCCATGGCACGGGTATCTATCGGAAAAACTAGCACAGGAACAAGAAGCAAGAAATCAACGCAACTTGTTGCATGACGCAAGCAAAACAGCCAGACAGAGTGTGGCGAGAGGCAGGACTAAATAGCTCTCTGATTAGTGACCGGGAGCAGGTGAGCCTCCCGACGACTAATCAGAGGCAGGTGAAAATAATCAGCACCCATGGCAACGCGGAACACAAACAGGGGTGCTGAAACAGAAACAAGGGAATCCTAAATTAAAACAAAACATGATCCGGCTACGGATCATAACACTTTGAAGGCTACATTGGTGACGACTCCCATTAGCCGCATCATGCAAGCGTTTTTTTTATCATCTTTAGATTTCTAATATTAAAATCATTTCCGCTCATAATGATTGTGAATGATAAAAAAGTGCAGTTCCCTTTTAAGCCATGCTTTGTCAATAAATAGTCACGCATCGAAAAAAGAAAGTATGACGCGCTTCCAATTTTTTGGCCCTCGGGCACCACATTACAACACAATTTATTTGTTAAAGATGGCAAGATTCATAATGTCCAAATCCCTCTCACCACCATGCAAGACAGTAGAAACCTTGAGTAGCTCCTTCAGCAACACATTGCAGGAAGGAGGTCATTTTTGCTGAATTTCCCCCAGGGATCCATAAAGTACTTTCTATTCTATTTTTACCCACACCCATACGACTTTACCACACAATTATGTAAATAATATGATCTGCTTTTTTCCTTGGTGTGCAATATGGGTGTCAAAATAGAGTTTATTTTATTATTCATTATTTCTATATATGCAATACTGTATACGTTAGGTCAGGAAAAAACACAGAGGCTATTTCATCTCAGGTTTTCCTGCTCTTCAGGGGAAAATCCCCTGAAGAGCAGGGAAACCTGTGAAACACGCTTGTAGGGATGAGATAGCCTCTGTGTTTTTTCCTGACCTGACGTATATTCCGCTCTACCCCGGTATTGAGAACTGTATAACGGATACACCACAGTAACCTCGACCAAATGTAATACTGTATGTGCATATATGGAAATAGTGGTGCTATTATTACTTGTTTTTAGCTTTTGTTTTTTCATTACGTTTAACTTTTTAAAAAGCTGTTAAGCCTTTTTGAGATGGGAAAAAGTCACAAAATTATTTATTTGTGGGGATGCCCATTAGCTGTGCGCTCGTTAGCATACAAGCCAGCATAGAAAGAAAAAAAAAGTTATGTACCTAGTGAACTGAACTATGTCGACTATGGGCAAAATCTAACAAAACAGATTTGACTATGAAAATCCTGAGTTGAAAAAAGCCAGAGTGTTCTTTTATGTGAAATTGTGCATGTTTTTCCATTATGGGGACTCACCCTTCATGGATGAACTCCTCCAAGGCAGCACATTCAGAGACCAGTTGAGGACACTGACAGCGCAGAACCACAAAGGACAGGATTGGTAGTAGGTCATCGGCACCACTGTCCAAAGCACAGAAGAAGGAGGGAGTGGTTCCACATCGGAAACAAACAAGTAAAACTAAATAGAGCGCACAGACAAATTATGATGAGCTACACCCCCTTGGGTACTGAATAGAAACAAGATCATATGATTATGTGTTCTGTGCGTGCCGGACTGAAAATTATAGCTTTTTCTTTCACTCTTTAAGCTACGTAGAGGATAAAATGCAGCCTGAGATGATGACAGTGTGATTGCATTCTCCCCATGTCTCTGTAGTGACTATTTGTTTATTAGGACTCACACGCAAGCATAACTGTTTGCTTGCAGGGTTTGCGTGAGAAGAAATACTGCTGGCCCTCCACTGACCCCAAATCGTACAACAAGATATTCTGATTGGGCAGGTTCTCTGAGGTTTGGGCAAGCTCACATAACACTCACAATTGCCTATTGTCTCCAATTAATTACATTCTAACAAAACATACTGGGGCCAGTCCTAATACACCCCTCACGCTACTTTTTAGCCCTATCCTGACATTTTGCGCGTTCCCGTGAAGGTACAGTAGTGGTGTCCTGATGACTCTTTGCATGTAGGGGTAGAGGGCATAACGAGGGGTGGGGGGTATGAATCTAGCCCTTCGGAGTGATGCATTTCAGATGCCGACTCGCTCAGGTAGAGGCAGAGAAAATTCCACAATTTCTGTATAAGTTACTTAGACTTAGACTTATCCATCCATCCATTTTCTATAGCTTATCCCTTTCGGGTCGCGGGGGGTCGCTGGAGCCTATCTCAGCTGTATTCGGGCGGTAGGCGGGGTACACCCTGGACAAGTCGCCACCTCATCGCAGGGCCAACACAGATAGACAGACAACATTCACACTCACATTCACACACTAGGGCCAATTTATTGTGGCCAATCAACCTATCCCCAGGTGCATGTCTTTGGAGGTGGGAGGAAGCCGGAGTACCTGGAGGGAACCCACGCAGTCACGGAGAGAACATGCAAACTCCACACAGAAAGATCCTGAGCCCGGGATTGAACTCAGGACTACTCAGGACCTTTGTATTGTGAGGCAGATGCACTAACCCCTCTTCCACCGTGGTGCTTAGTCAAACTTTATTGATCCACAAGGGAAATTGTTCCACACAGTAGCTCAGTTACAAAGGATGGAAAGGATAATGAAGGTATAAAGTAGACTAAAAATGTACCATAGTAGCAATATAAAATATAAAAAACACTACCGTTCAAAAGTTTGGGGTCACATTGAAATGTCCATATTTTTGAAGGAAAAGCACTGTACTTTTCAATGAAGATAACTTTAACCTAGTCTTAACTTTAAAGAAATACACTCTATACATTGCTAATGTGGTAAATGACTATTCTAGCTGCAAATGTCTGGTTTTTGGTGCAATATCTACATAGGTGTATAGAGGCCCATTTCCAGCAACTATCACTCCAGTGTTCTAATGGTACAATGTGTTTGCTCATTGGCCCAGAAGGCTAATTGATGATTAGAAAACCCTTGTGCAATCATGTTCACACATCTGAAAACAGTTTAGCTCGTTACAGAAGCTACAAAACTGACCTTCCGTTGAGCATATTGAGTTTCTGGAGCATCACATTTGTGGGGTCAATTAAACGCTCAAAATGGCCAGAAAAAGAGAACTTTCATCTAAAACTCGACAGTCTATTCTTGTTCTTAGAAATGAAGGCTATTCCACAAAATTGTTTGGGTGACCCCAAACTTTTGAACGGTAGTGTATGTATATATATATATATATATATATATATATATATATATATATATATATATATATATATATATATATATATATATATATATATATATATTTATACATTTATAAATTCTTATTTAATTTTATTAAATAATTTGTGAATTGACTTAGTTATTTCATATTTTTATTTATAAATGAATTGATCATTAAATTATTAAAAAAATATTGTGTTTGTACATTATATGTGCATATTCTATGTCCAGACTTCTAGTGTATATGTAATAAATATAAAAAAAAGGGCAGCATAAAATAGAGAGTAGATATAAACAAAGAGAGGTAACGAACATATGATTGTATTACATCCGGAGATGCTTTCCTCTTCATTCACCATAGGTGAATGGAGCCTTGGCCAGGAGGACTTGATATCATCAGACGGTATCCAGCGGTCATTGGGTGTTTCGACCCTGAACCGCAACACCCTACTGCTGGTGGGCCAGCAGTGGTGGCCAAGTCACTGCCTATCTCCTCCTCCTGGCTTCCAGCTCATCTGGTCTCTCCTGCTCCATAACCAGCAAGAAGCTCTCGACAGATGCAGAGGATTCCAGCTGGATTAATAGCTGACTTCTTCATTTTTCAAAAACTCAACATACACTATATTGCCAAAAGTATTTGGCCACTTGCCTTGACTCACATATGAACTTGAAGTGCCATCCCATTCCTAACCTATAGGGTTCAATATGATTTTCGGTCCACCTTTTGCAGCTATTACAGCTTCAACTCTTATGGGAAGGCTGTCCACAAGGTTGCGGAGTGTGTTTATAGGAATTTTCGACCATTCTTCCAAAAGCGCATTGGTGAGGTCACACACTGATGTTGGTCGAGAAGGTCTGGCTTTCAGTCTCTGTTCTAATTCATCCCAAAGGTGTTCTATCGGGTTCAGGTCAGGACTCTGTGCAGGCCAGTCAAGTTAAGCCCCATCCATAAAGCTGTGTGAAGGGCTTATGGACTTTGCTTTGTGCACTGGTGCACAGTCATGTTGGAAGAGGAAGGGGACCGCTCCAAACTGTTCCCACAAGGTTGGGAGCATGGAATTGTCCAAAATGTTTTGGTATCCTGGAGCATTCAAAGTTCCTTTCCCTGGAACTAAGGGGCCAAGCCCAACTACTGAAAAACAACCCCACATCATAATTCCTCCTCCACCAAATTTCACACTCGGCACAATGCAGTCCGAAATGTAGCGTTCTCCTGGGAACCTTCAAACCCAGACTCGTCCATCAGATTTCCAGATGGAAAAGTGTGATTCATCACTCCAGGGAACGCGTCTCCACTGCTCTAGAGTCCAGTGGCAACGTGCTTTACACCACTGCAGCCGACGCTTTGCATTGGACTTGGTGATGTATGGCTTAGATGCAGCTGTCGGCCGTGGAAACCCATTCCATGAAGCTCTTTGCGTACTGTACGTGGGCTAATTGGAAAGTCACATGAAGTTTGGAGCTCTTTAGCAACCGACTGTGCAGAAAATCGGCAACCTCTTTGCACTATGCGCTTCAGCATCCGCTGACCCCTCTGTCAGTTTACGTGGCCTACCACTTGGTGGCTGAGTTGCTGTTTCCAAACTCTTCCATTTTCTGATAATTAAGCTGACAGTTGACTTTGGAATATTTAGGAGCGAGGAAATTTCACGACTGGATTAGTTGCACCGGTGGCATCCTATGACAGTTCCACGTTGGAAATCACTGAGCTCCTGAGAGCGGCCCATTCTTTCACAAATGTTTGTAGAAACTAGTCTCCATGCCTAAGTGCTTGATTTTATACACCTGTGGTCGGGCCAAGTGATTAGGACACCTGATTCTGATCATTTGGATGGGTGGCCAAATACTTTTGGCATTATAGTGGAGAAGCGGTCAGGTAATAGACAAAAATCATCTATTGCTCTATGGCGAGTGATTATACAGCTGGATGGAGTGCGGAATGAAGGAGTTCTTGAATCGAACACTGTGGGAACGAAGCTGAAGGGAGCTTGTTGGAGTATGAACTCCGCTGTCCCTCAATTGTCTGGTGGAGTGTGGGCAGGATTGTCCATGATGGCGAGCAATTTGTCCTGTGTCCTCCTGTCCCTCACTGACACAAACGTCTCCAACTGCGTGCCAATAGTTTGGCTGGCTTTCCGGATCAGTTTGTCAATCAGGTTTAAGTCCCTTTTGCTGGTGCTGCTCCCCCAACAAACCACTGCAAAGTACAGGGCACTGGCCACAACAGACTGAAACAAGATCTCCAACAGCTTGCTGCACACATTAAAGGACCTAAGCTTCCTCAGGAAAATGAGTCTGCTCATGCCCTTCTTGTATGTAGCTTTGCTGTTGGTCCTTCCAGTCCAGTACGCTGTTCTAGTAGACTCCCAGGTACTTGTACTGCCCCACTACTACCACCTCCCAGTCCTGGATGTTGATAGGCTCCACAGGGGTCATTTTCTTCTTGAAGTCGATGACCAGTTCCTTGGTCTTGTCCACATTAAGGAGCAGATGGTTAGTTTGTAACGTTAGCCAGCTCGCCACGCTAGCTAAAGTGAGGCTAAAATACAAAATAATAATACTAAAGTATACTACAATGTTTGCAAATCGGAAAACATTAACGCTACATACCTTCAAAAAATTCACAAGAGACAACAGTCGTAGATGGCGGCTTCTTCTCCGTGTATTTTTTCGTTTATTCATCAACCAAACATGATCTCAGCCGTTGTTAACTCCATTGCTGCCGGGTTTGTCGTGTAATGGTGGGAATATAGGGTTGTACAGTACACCTCTACTAATAAAATACTGCGGTCCTAATTAATTAAAAAAGGTACTACTGCCTTTGTAAAATATTATTTTTCATCCACATTTGCTGCCGTGCATTCAGACGGAAGGCGGGGTAAGGACAAGCGGTAGAAAATGGATGGATGGATATGTTGCCGTGCGTTGGTGACATTGCTGAGACGAGGCGCGGTGCATTCGTGTGTCAAAACGCACACACTTAACGCTTACAAGCAAAAAAAATCGTCGAAAGGAATAATGACAAAAAACGGCAATTCTACTGGTTAAACAAAAGGGTCCGTGAAAGGCAATATAAAGGTATTTGCGCTTCAAAACTATCAATAAAAATGACACTTTAAACACAGAAGCGCGGCTAGGGTGACATTATCGGTCAAGAATTGCTGATATATAACTGTGGAACAACACAAACACGTGAAGTTTCAGGAAGTATAGGGTGGTTTCCTAAAATCTGTAAAGGAGACTAATGTCAAATATAACCCAGATTGAAAAGTAATTGAAAGGTAGATAATTGATGAGCCTTTTGTCTGCTTTTGTGTATTGTATCAGGAGTGCAGTTGTCTGTCAATATTTCCCTGTATTTATTTGACTGATGCATGTTTGTTTATATATAATTTTTGTGGGTTATTTGTTGGGGGGAGAAAAAAACCAACATTTGACATGTGTTTAATTGTATTTCTGGACTGTATATGTCAAAAATCCAATAAACAAATGTTTATTGGACATTGAAATTGCACTTTTGCACAACTATGTATTACTTACATTAAAAAAGAATTAACAAGTGTGCAGCCAGATGAAAATGAACCAGAAAATAGATAATAATGACTAATATAGTATGATAAAGTGAGTGACAATCTATTCAACAATTTAATACATACACATTTGCAAAGGCATTAATTGGAGGAGGGGTGTTTAACAATGTGTTAGCATCAACATTAACACTGTGATGCTAACATGTACTCACGTGTTGAATAAATCATTTGTTATACAAGTCAAACATTTGATTTAAGATGACGTTAGCTGCCAAAATACACTTTTACTTTGTTTCTATTTGTTTGCTGCCCCTAAATATGCAGGATGGTTTTTGGTAATGTCGTATCATTGATGGAGTACTACCAGTGTTGGGACTAACGCGTTACTGTAACGCCGTTAGTTTCGGCGGTAACTAGTAATCTAACGCGTTATTTTTTATATTCAGTAACTCAGTTACCGTTACTACATGATGCGTTACTGCGTTATTTTACGTTACTTTTTATGTAGTATCGACTTCAAACAGAAGATCTGAGTGTGTTTTGTGGCAGCGCTACGGTGTCGTTCTTGTGAATCTCTTGTGTCACACGGAGGAGCCGCGCTGTGTGTGTGTGTCTGAGTGTGGGGAGGGAGGAGGGGAGGGGTGCGCGCAGCAGCATTCGTGAGGGAGGGGCGGAGACAGAGAGAGCGAGAGATTTGTTAACACGCATGCGTCGCCAGGCTCAGCTTTTTATCGATAGATTTTTCAGATTTAATTTTTTATTATCTATAGCAGGGGTGTCAAAAGTGTGCCCCGGAGGCCATTTGCAGCCCACAGCTAATGTTTTAAAGGCTCACAGCACTTTCTAAAAATACTATTAAAATAAACAAAAACATAACAAAAGTGAAATAAAAAAGCTTAAAGGTGAAATGTAATTTAGAAAACGTTACAATGTTGACTAATAAAACAAAGCTGTTTTTTTTTTCTTTCAAACTGTCATTGCTCAAAACATAATATTGAATCAAAATTAATGTTATTATGAATTATAGTACACACACTCTGTCAATTCTCATATATACTATTTATTTCTAGACTTCTAGAGTGTTTGATTATCACATCACTCTAAATGTATAACAAATAAAGTTCACAAACATAAAGAGGGATCCTAGTGGGCCAGGCCAATCTTTCCTTATCTCTAAACTAAAACTGGGGAAATGTGTAGAGCAGGGGTCACCAACCTTTTTGAAACCAAGAGCTACTTCTTGGGTACTGATTAATGCGAAGGGCTACCAGTTTGATACACACTTAAATAAATTGCCAGAAATAGCCAATTTGCTCAATTTACCTTTAAAGGCCTACTGAAATGATTTTTTTTTATTTAAACGGGGATAGCAGATCTATTCTATGTGTCATACTTGATCATTTCGCGATATTGCCATATTTTTGCTGAAAGGATTTAGTATAGAACAACGACGATAAAGATCGCAACTTTTGGTATCTGATAAAAAAAGGCTTGCCCCTACCGGAAGTAGCGTGACGTAGTCAATTGAACATATACGCAAAGTTCCCTATTGTTTACAATGATGGCCGCATGAAATGAGAGAGATTCGGACCGAGAAAGCGACAATTTCCCCATTAATTTGAGCGAGGATGAAAGATTTGTGGATGAGTAAAGTGCAAGTGAAGGACTAGTGGGGAGCTGAAGCTATTCAGATAGGGAAGATGCTGTGAGAGCCGGGGGTGACCTGATATTCAGCTGGGAATGACTACAACAGTAAATAAACACAAGACATATATATACTCTATTAGCCACAACACAACCAGGCTTATATTTAATATGCCACAAATTAATCCTGCATAAAAACACCTACGTGTTTGTTATGCTAGCTCCTAGCTCCTCTGCTAGCTCCTAGCTCCATAGAACGCGCCAATACAATTCAAACACATGATCAACACAGACAATCACTCAGCCCAAAAGACCGTTCACCTAACCCAAGGTTCATAAAGCTTATATATTTTTAAAAAGTTACGTACGTGACGCGCACATACGGTCAAGCTATCAAATGTTTAGCAGCCAAGGCTGCATACTCACGGTACCTGATATTCAGCTGGGAATGACTACAACAGTAAATAAACACAAGACATATATATACTCTATTAGCCACAACACAACCAGGCTTATATTTAATATGCCACAAATTAATCCTGCATAAAAACACCTGTGTTTGTTATGCTAGCTCCTAGCTCCTCTGCTAGCTCCTAGCTCCATAGAACACGCCAATACAATTCAAACACCTGATCAACACACACAATCACTCAGCCCAAAAGACCGTTCACCTAACCCAAGGTTCCTAAAGCTTATATATTTTTAAAAAGTTACGTACGTGACGCGCACATACGGTCAAGCTATCAAATGTTTAGCAGCCAAGGCTGCATACTCACGGTACCTGATATTCAGCTGGGAATGACTACAACAGTATATAAACACAAAACATATATATACTCTATTAGCCACAACACAACCAGGCTTATATTTAATATGCCACAAATTAATCCTGCATAAAAACACCTACGTGTTTGTTATGCTAGCTCCTAGCTCCTCTGCTAGCTCCTCGTTCCATAGAACACGCCAATACAATTCAAACACCTGATCAACACACACAATCACTCAGCCCAAAAGACAGTTCACCTAACCCAATGTTCATAAAGCTTATATATTTTTAAAAAGTTACGTACGTGACGCGCACATACGGTCAAGCTATCAAATGTTTAGCAGCCAAGGCTGCATACTCACGGTACCTGGTATTCAGCTGGGAATGACTAAAACAGTAAATAAACACAAGACATATATTTACTCTATTAGCCACAAAACAACCAGGCTTATATTTAATATGACACAAATTAATCCTGCATAAAAACACCTACGTCTTTGTTATGCTAACTCCTAGCTCCCAGAGGTGTGGACTCGAGTCACATGACTTGGACTCGAGTCAGACTCGAGTCATGAATTTGATGACTTTAGACTCGACTTGACAAAATGTAAAGAGACTTGCAACTCGACTTAGACTTTAACATCAATGACTTGTGACTTCACTTGGACTTGAGCCTTTTGACTTGACATGACTTGCTACTTTCCCCAAAACCTAAAGTTTAAAAAGTTATTTGGGAGCGCTCCGTAGCTTTCATTTTGTACGTGTCTGTCTCTCAGCGTGTGTGCTGCGTGTCAGCGTGTGTGCTCTCAGTACAACAGCCAATCAAATTAGATCTACATTGTTTTCATCACACAGCATTCAGCCATTTAAATTGCAGGACAACCAATGAACAAGAGTTGTCAAACAACGCGCCAGTGAGAAAGATTTATACCAAAGTTGGTTTCGTTCGGGTATAAAAACTACGACTTGGTCAACAAAAAACGAATTGCCGTATGCAAATCACGCAGTTCGAATATTACAGACGGAGACGCAACAACTTCCAACTTCGTTCGACATTTGAAGTTGCACAAAGAAGGGTAAGTTTTGAATGTAAGCTAACGTTTATTGGCTAAGTAACATGACTTTTATTTGCTGTGTAGTTAAATCAGTGAGGCTGTAAACTCACTGCTAACGTCATAACCATAGACATCTTTTAAGGGTACACAGCATCGAGCGCTACTGCCTACTGGCGCAGACGAGACGCGGGGCCGCCATCTTGGAGTGGTGATCCGCTCCACTCAGTGCAATTCATTTGGCAGGAGCAATGAACTGTCAGCGCATTTAATTCATTTTACCTCACTGAATACCACTCATTTTCACACGCTTTTTTGTCATACGTGTAGCTATGATAACGGACACATGTTTTATTATTCATAGTTTGCTTAACAGTAATAGAATATTCTTATATGCTATAAGTGACCAGACGTCCGAGATCAAAACTGGGAATATAAACCCAGAGAAGGGGGAAAAAAACGGTCAGCTATTTTTAAGTTGAAGAAACAATATAATTACGTTATATATACATGCGTATATCCTACATAAACAATGTATGAATACATTAGATATCTATATATCTTATAGACCGTATCTCTGTTGCTGCAGCAACAGAGAGTTTATTCTGTCTTGACACTTTGTATTGATATTTTGTATTACATTCTTCCCTTAAATGATAATGTTTACAGTGATTGTTACATATGTATTTTTTATGTATGTCGCTTTGGATAAAAGCGTCTGCCAAATACTTAAACATATATAAACACCTGAAAGTCTTTACATCAGCTAAAACCACCAATCTGTTTCACTGGATTCAGAATAAAACCAAATGCTGTCTTACCCAACAATGTTAGTATTTGAATATTGTTACTTGAAGACTTATTCCTGGTTACAATTATACTGTTAAGAAAGTATTGTCTTATATTTTGCCTAAAATGAGAATGCATCATAATCAGTGGCGGCTGGTGAATTTTGTTTTAGGTGGAGCTGAAAGTTTGTAAACCAAACCCCTGTAGGGGCGTCATCCTCCCCCAGAAGATTTGTTTGTGATTTTCACATACAAATATTGAAGATCTTTGCTCCTTCTTAACTCTGTGGTAATGTTATTTTCATAAAATACAACCAAAAGTACATTAATGTTAAATCTTACTTGTGAAAAGTAATCCCCCGATTCCTATTTTCAACAGTCCGCTCATTTGAGCAGGAAAACGCTGAACACCAGCCCGGCATCTTTGTTTTCTACCTGTCAACTGTCAGGTTAGGCTGCTCGCCGGCTCCTCATCACCACTTCAAGATGCAATTTGCTCGCGTCACAGCAACCAATACTGCGTCTACTTATAAGATGTCTATGGTTATAACATCATTTCAAACACAGCAATATGTTGCGTCCACTGCAGTTTGCTTCCTTATTCATACTTTTTGTCAAGTGATTTTTTTAAGCAGGGTTGCATGAGGTACCTAAACATAACGTTACGTTAGTCATTGTATCACACACAGTAACATAACGTTAGACGGCGGTCAGCAGCACCGCATATTTTAGCCACCTACAAAAAGACAAACATAGTCAAATAAAGGTCAGTTAAAATGTATACTATATTAAGAATATGTGTACATATTGCATAGGGCCCTGACATCTAAAAAGTACAACTCTGTTCATTGTTACGTTCATGTATTTGTTATGTTTTTCATGTGTACGCACACATGAACACACATACAGTATGAGATGAGATCAATGAGATAAGGTAAGAACAGAATAGAAACTGCTGTGGAACTAGTTACAATGCAATATGCCATGGAAATACAATGTTAACACTTTTGTACAAATAAGTACAGTTGCACTTGTTTTTGCAAATGTGTTTATTCTGTAAAGGAATGAGTTAAATGTTTAAAATTGTTTAAACTATTAAAATGACTGGTTAATAGTGCTATTATGAATTGCAATGTCAGTACTATTTTTTTTCCTGCTATTTCAAATGCACTTGTTTTAATAAATAAATACAGCGGTTTAAAAGCATACACAATCTGTGTAAAAATATTAGTCTGTGGTTAAAAGGACTTGAAAGGACTCGAAACTCAAAATGCAGGACTTGTGACTTGACTTGAGACTTTCCAGTCTTGACTTTGGACTTGACTCGGGACTTGCCTGTCTTGACTCGGGACTTGACTCGAGACTTGAGGGCAAAGACTTGAGACTTACTTGTGACTTGCAAAGCAATGACTTGGTCCCACCTCTGCTAGCTCCTATGCTAGCTCCTAGCTCCATAGAACACGCCAATACAATTCAAACACCTGATCAACACACACAATCACTCAGCCCAAAAGACCGTTCACCTACCCCAAGGTTCATAAAGCTTATATATTTTAAAAAAGTTACGTATATACGCAAAAAAAAAGTTGCGCACATACGGTCAAGCGATCAAATGTTTAGAAGCCAAAGCTGCATACTCACGGTAGCACGTCTGCGTCTTTGTCATCCAAATCAAAGTAATCCTGGTAAGAGTCTGTGTTGTCCCAGTTCTCTACAGGCGTCTGTGTATCGAAGTCAAAAGTCCTCCTGGTTAGAGTCTCTGTTATCCGAGTTCTTCCATCTTGACTGCATCTTTCGGGAATGTAAACAAAGACGCGCCGGCTGTGTACTGTTGTTGCTGACTTCGTTCGAAAAATACGTCCGTTCCGCACAGACAACTTTCTTCTTTGCTTGCTCAGCTTCTTTCTCCATAATGCAATGAACATAATTGCAACAGATTCACGAACACAGATGTCCAGAATACTGTGGAATTATGAAATGAAAACAGAGCTTTTTTGTATTGTATTCAATGGGGAAGGCATACCTCTGTTCCCCGGGCTACGTCACACGCATACGTCATCCTCAGAGGCGTTTCGAACCGGAAGTTTAGCGGCAAATTTAAAATGTCACTTTATAAGTTAACCCGGCCGTATTGGCATGTGTTATAATGTTAAGATTTCATCATTGATATATAAACTATCAGACTGCGTGGTCGGTAGTAGTGGGTTTCAGTAGGCCTTTAACTCTGTTATTATTAATAATTAATGATATTTATCTTTGTGGAAACACTGATCATCTTAATGATTTCTCACAATAAATATATATAGAAACAGATAAATATCAATATGCAACACTTTATTTTTTTATATTTTTCTCTAAGTGCACATTTTTCAAATTGTGAAATCACAATATCCCATTTTAACTAACTAGCCACTAACATTTTTTAACAAATCATGAATTACTTTGCAACATGTTTGTACAAATAATAACTCATGTAAAATACAAAAGTCAACTCTGAAATTTTTAAATAAATGATGTCACACTTTGAACTGGACACCAAATCTGTTATCTGTTTCTTTGTCAAATAGTGAAGACCAAGTCTTTAAAATATTTTTTTGGATTTTCAAATTCTTTTTGAGTTTTGTCTCTCTTAGAATTAAAAATGTCGAGCAAAGCGAGACCAGCTTGCTAGTAAATAAATACAATTTAAAAAATAGAGGCAGCTCACTGGAAAGTGCTGCTATTTGAGCTATTTTTAGAACAGGCCAGCGGGCTACTCATCTGGTCCTTACGGGCTACCTGGTGCCCGCGGGCACCGCGTTGGTGACCCCTGGTGTAGAGTGTTCTGGGCTTCAGACATGATTTTATTTCAGAATTCCTTGAGAGAAAAAACACCTGGTTAGGCTTTGGTGTGTAAAAATAAAGTTAAAGTACGTATTTTGTTTACAGCTATGTTGTTATTATGCTGTTTGTTACTTATGTATGTTATGTTGCAGCTATTTAAAATAGTTTTGTCAATTTGTTCTGGCCTGAAATAAGATGGCCCTTTGAAACATATCTTTGTCTTTGTGTGTTGTATGTAGACCACATTGCTTAGCAGAGTTCAGTGATGCAAATGCATGTCAAGTTGATCAACACATTGTATTATTCTCCAGTGCAATAACAGTACTGAAATGAAGGCTAAAAGGGCATTAATGGGAGCTTTAAAAAAAGAAGTAACTAAATAGTTACTTTTCACAGTAACGCATTACTTTTTGGTGTAAGTAACTGAGTTAGTAACTGAGTTACTTTTGAAATAAAGTAACTAGTAACTGTAACTAGTTACTGGTTTTCAGTAACTAACCCAACACTGAGTACTACACTATTGTGAAATGCTAGCTCTGTTTGACAGTGCAAACCTCTCTCATTTTCTCTGAGCTCTTTAAATTAATTTCAATGGGCGGATCTGCTTTGAGATATTAGTATTTTGAGTTACGAGCTAGATCGTGAAACACATTGTGCTCATAAGTTGCAGTACTACTCTAAATGTAATTACTCAATTAATTGAAGATTTTCATCAGAATATCCAATTACAGAAATTTTTGATTATTTAAATTTCTCAGCTGTAGCCTGAGTCGACATTATCCGGACTCGGGTTGTTCGGCTGCGGCATTAAGTGCTTTTGATTTGTAAAGATAAGATGGCGTCTAATTAATTTGTCATTTTACCTTGTCTGGCTTTTGAAATAATAAACTGTTTGATGCAGCTCCCTCCCCAAACTTGAAAATTTGCTGCATAGTACAGGGTGAGAGAGAAATGTTACCTCAATTATTTTGTATGTCTCAGGCATGTGATTTGAACTTAATGAAAAAGACTGAAAATAAGCCAGGGTTCTGGGGGTCCCACAGTAGCTTTTGGCATTGCTGCCTTTCTGGCATGGAATGCATTGCAGACGAAACAGAAACTCTCTGAACTACTTCCATTTGGAGCCTTCCCTTCTATCCTGAGGGACAGACAGCGAAAGACGTTTGCACAGTGCCTGTGTTTTTAAAAGGTGCAAATCTTTATTGTTTTACAGTTCTCTTTTATGCATTTTAAAATGTATGTCTTAACTTATTACTTTTCTGAAACTGCTCTGTGACATGTGCTGTTGACTTCTGGGCCAGGTCACCCTTGTGAAAGAGATCTTGATCTCAATGGGTTTCTTATCTGGTTAAATAAAGGTTGTATGTAAGGTGGGCAACGCCCCCAAAGCTCCTGGTTTTTCAGAATGAGTAAAATGAGCAAAAAAAGCACCATTTAAAGATGTTTTACTGTTTAAAGAAGTGAAAAATTTACAACAGAGTTGACATAAGTACATACCCCATTCATCCAAATGAATCACTGTCTGTTTCAGCCACTATGTCATTTAGTCACTACAATAATTACAACTTGTGTTCACATCCACAGGAACCACATGGGTTAGCCTACTCTATACAGTACTTACAACGTTACTAATGTTCACTTCACAGCCGCAGATGGTTTATCTAGTCATTTACATTATTTACACATTACTTTGGTTCATTCATACATTACTTTGGCATTTTTGCTCTGATGGCTCTGACAAGAGCCTTCCTGGCAAATTTCTGAGCAGCTAGCATTTTCCTTTTTGTTTCTGCTTTAGTGGATTCTGCTTGGATTTGTTAGCCAATTTCTGTCTCTTTGACTCCCTCGCCACTTCTAACTGCTCCAAATGCAAAAATCATAAAGAGTACAAACAATGTTTATTCTATTAGCTAACTTCCTTTATCTGAATAGCCATTTGTGATTTATAGCATGAAATAACAAATATCTTGCAGTCATGTTGTTTATGTTTCAAAATGGTTAAATTATTCAAAGTCAAAATATAAACAGTAGAAATAATGAACAAAATGTCAGCTACTGTCTTGTTCTGAAAAACCAATGAAAATGAAATTTAGCATTTAGACAGGTTATACTGTAGTAAAAGCCATCACATATCTGCCACAACCATGTGTGTTTTTAAATGTGTATTCCACGTCTTCCATGTCGAGAGCAGTTTTGATTTGGGCTTACATGGTAAACAATTAAAATTAATGTTTTGGGCAAGTAGACACATTGTGGGTTTCCTGGGTGTCGTCTACATCGCTAAAAGAAAAATCTAAGGAAGAGAATCCCTCTGCCATCTTCCACTATTTTTTTTAAATATATAAATCGCCCACTTGAATATTCCCTCTTCTCTTCTCTGAATCTCTCGTCGTCATTTAGGATGTGCGTGTCTGTTGCGATTTCCCATCCTGGTTCGATGACTCGCCCTATCTTGCCTCTGATTGGCCTGTCCGTAATGTTTTGCCCTAATCTTAACCAATCGTAACTCATCATAGTAAACCAACCAATCATCATTTATGTGTCCCGTATGTTTTGTCCCCTGCCCGTAGAGTTGCTTCGCTACGTAGCTTCGATTTTAAAGTTAATCATTTTTAATGGAAAACCATAGTTTTTATCACTGGATTATCAAAAACCGTACTCTCTAGGAGGAAACCATAGTTGTTGGCAGGTATGGCAAAGAGACGGATCAAGATTTTAACACACATTGTAGGTCGAAAAAACTAAAAAAACAGAAAATCTTTTTTTATATTTTTACAGCAATAAAGACGGATTTCCGACTAAAGACGGAAAAATCACAATACCTGATGTCTTCAATGTATGAAAAAAATTATGAGGTCATGAGGTCTCATACATGGTCGACCGCTTTTGACGACATGAGCTCCAAAAGGGTTAAGATCCTTTATTATGCTGTATTTTATACTGTATGTTTATTGCCAAAGTCACAAGTAAATGTGCAAGTTACCGGTGTAGATAGTTTTTGTTTTAGCAATGTTGACAACTTATGAACTTATAAAGGCTCCACTGTAAAATTCTTAAAGGAAACATAGTTCTTCATTCAGTAGTATTTGTTACTAGTGTTGATGAAATTTGGTCCGTACCTATGAAAGTACGGAATTCAGTACCCATCCCTACCTGGCAGTTTTATGGGTTGCATCAACTCATCAAATTCTTAAAATGTGGTTTTCAGTTTACTAACTTGATCAACTGTCCTATGAAATCTCAAACAACTACTGGCACTCAGAGAGGGTTTTGTGTTCATTGTTCACTTGATAAAATATAGATGCCAATGCTCCCAGAGATGAACAAAAGAGGAGCAGTCCACTGTGCTCAATCATTTGCCAATGTTTCAAATACGTTGAAAGGAACACAATTGAAATTGACTATGCAGAAATGTGTGTTCTACATGATGACCCACTGAGTCTTTGTCTGACACTGAGTGCTTTATCCTGAATTCCACAAACCCTATCTCTCCCTCGCTTAGGCTTCTTGTTGGCTCCTGGGTCAGTTCCAAAACTAGACAGGACGACCCAGTTTCAGGCCTGGCCAGTAAGGGGCACTCTGTAGGGGGATAAAAAGCTTTGGACAACCCCTGCTGTGCCACATCTAACCGGTCAATGATTAGACCTGACAGAGAAACCTTTACAGCCCTGCTCTATAAATTATGTTCACACTCAACTTTAGGGGAGTCACGGCATCAAAAAAGCTCTTATTTGAATAAGAAGCCTCGCCATTCTCAGATAACCAAGGTTTTGCCTTCAAGAAGTGAATCTTCAAGTGCACTACAGTAGTCTTTAGAAGACAAGCCTTAATTCTCCCTTTACATTTTCACAAAAAAAGGCTCAATACTTTTTTTCCCCACATGACTGGCGTCATAAAAGAACATGCCAGAACTGATTATTTACTTACATGGCAGCTGTACTGGGTGCTGAATCCACCTCGTGAAGGCCTCTGTAGTCTTCAGCACAAGCGCAGATCAGGCGTAATGTCCTCACTGTAATAGAAGGAAAAACTAAACCAATACCTACTAGTAGGAACTAGGGATGTAACGGTGTGGTAGATACTGCGGTATTGCAGTTTCAAAATTCTCACATTAATGCCGTGACATGTGTTGGTATCAAACGAAAACTTGGTCAGTAGTTTTTTCTGGCGCTTTTGCATTGGGCAGTCTCAAACTAAATTATATCTCCCAAAATACTTTGCGCAGTGCGGAATTGGTTGGGGAAGGTGGGGGCGTCCGACGCCATATATGGGTGAAAAAGAGGAAGCAGTCGAGAGAGGTGTGTTCGTAGTAGAGGGATTTTTTTTACCGGACATTTCCTGAAAATTTTGTCAAAATCTGTCCATAACTGTTTAAAGGCCTACTGAAATGAAATGTTTTTATTTAAACAGGGATAGCAGATCTATTCTATGTGTCATACTTGATCATTTCGCGATATTGCCATATTTTTGCTAAAAGGATTTAGTAGAGAACAACGACGATAAAGATCGCAACTTTTGGTATCTGACAAAAAAAAGCCTTGCCCCTACCGGAAGTAGCGTGACGTAGTCAGTTGAACATTTCCGCAAAGTTCCCTATTGTTTACAGTGATGGCGGCCAGAAGTGAGAGCGATTCGGACCGAGAAAGCGACGATTTCCCCATTAATTTGAGCGAGGATTAAAGATTTGTGGATGAGGAAAGTGCAAGTGAAGGACTAGTGGGGAGTGGAAGCGATTCAGATAGGGAAGATGCTTTGAGAGGCGGGTGGGACCTGATATTCAGCTGGGAATGACTACAACAGTAAATAAACACAAGACATATATATACTCTATTAGCCACAACACAACCAGGCTTATATTTAATATGCCACAAATTAATCCCGCATAACAAACACCTAGGTGTTTGTTATGCTAGCTCCTAGCTCCCGTCCATATAACCCGCCAATACAATTCAAACACCTGCACAACACACACAATCACTCAGCCCAAAGGACAGTTCACCTAACCCAAGGTTCATAAAGCTTATATATTTACCCAAAGTTACGTACGTGACACGCACGTACGGGCAAGCGATCAAATGTTTGGAAGCGCAGCTGCGTACTCACGGTACCTGATATTCAGCTGGGAATGACTACAACAGTAAATAAACACAAGACATATATATATACTCTATTAGCCACAACACAACCAGGCTTATATATAATATGCCACAAATTAATCCCGCATAAGGGACGGCATGGCGAAGTTGGTAGAGTGGCCGTGCCAGCAATCGGACGGTTGCTGGTTACTGGGGTTCAATCCCCACCTTCTACCATCCTAGTCACGTCCGTTGTGTCCTTGGGCAAGACACTTCACCCTTGCTCCTGATGGCTGCTGGTTAGCGCCTTGCATGGCAGCTCCCGCCATCAGTGTGTGAATGTGTGTGTGAATGGGTGAATGTGGAAATACTGTCAAAGCGCTTTGAGTACCTTGAAGGTAGAAAAGCGCTATACAAGTATAACCCATTTATCATTTATTTATCATTTATATCAAACACCTAGGTGTTTGTTATGCTAGCTCCTAGCTCCCGTCCATATAACCCGCCAATACAATTCAAACACCTGCACAACACACACAATCACTCAACCCAAAGGCCCGTTCACCTAACCCAAGGTTCATAAAGCTTATATATTTACCCAAAGTTACGTACGTGACACGCACGTACGGGCAAGCGATCAAATGTTTGGAAGCACAGCTGCGTAGTCACGGTACCACGTCTCTGTATCCAAATCAAAGTAATCCTGGTAAGAGTCTGTGTTGTCCCAGTTCTCTACAGGCGTCTGTGTATCGAAGTCAAAGTCCTCCTGGTAAGAGTCTCTGTTGTCCGAGTTCATCGATCTTGACTGCATCTTTCGGGAATGTAAACAATGAAACGCCGGCTGTGTTGTGTTGCTGACTTCCCTCGCAAAATACTCCGCTTCACACCGACAACTTTCTTCTTTGCTTGCTCTGCTTCTTTCTCCATAATGCAATGAACAAATTGCAACAGATTCACCAACACAGATGTCCAGAATACTGTGGAATAATGAGATGAAAACAGAGCTATGTTGTATTGGCTTCAATGGGATACGGATACTTCTGTTTCACTGGCTACGTCACGCGCATACGTCATCATCCAAAGGCGTTTTCAACCGGAAGTTTAGCGGGAAATTTAAAATTGCACTTTATAAGTTAACCCGGCCGTATTAGCATGTGTTGCAATGTTAAGATTTCATCATTGATATATAAACTAACAGACTGCGTGGTCTGTAGTAGTGGGTTTCAGTAGGCCTTTAAGTAAAGTTGCTAACAAACAGACAAATAAACCCTGGCAAAAACAGAACGCCTTTGGCGGTGGTAATAAAATCTGCGTACTGCATACTTTCGTATCCACCGTGAGGAGGGAAAGCTCCCGGTGGGAGCGCGGACACCATGGGGAATACGAGTTATATGAAAACTTGATAAACCACACCCAGAAAATATATTTGATCCCAGCAAGGCTAAACATTAAATTGTGGGGTATATACATTATTAAAAGTTAACAGTCAACTTTTTCCTGAGAAACAGCATTTTCCAAATCGATAATAAATAATGTTCACTGCAGGGACTTCTCAGGAAGTAAAAGTTGAAAGACACAAAACTGAACATTATGCACACTTGATACACTTTATGTATCCATTGTCAGTTTCAGGACACTCAACTGTAATTTTTAAAAAAAATATAGTTGCTTCAAACAGTTGATGTGCCCGCACAATTATTTGCACTTAGAAATACATGTTTGTAGTAATAACTTTGATTACAACATTTGAGCATTAGGTTTGTGTTCAATTACAGTAAGTGTGTTTATCCAAAACATTCCTATCAATTCCTTTTACACATTATGACATTATTATGTGGGCAATACCACATTAATATCGTACCGCGGCCTTAATACTGTGACAATATTGTACTGTGAGATTTTGACAAAGTTGCATCCGTAGTACGAATGTATCTTGGTGAAAAATATATGGTCACAGATGACTACAATGTATCCAAACGGACATCCTCTGGATGTTCAGCCAGTCCACCCCTTAAAAAACACACAAAACTTGCAGAGGATGCAAGAGCACAGAGAGTATAGTTTTTTTAGTTTGCTTTTTCCTGAGCGATTAATATTTACAGTTTGATTGCATTATTTGACGCTTTTGATTTGATTCAAGAAAAAGGCTACAACTAGGCTAGAAAGATATATCATTCAATTATGGAACTATAAATCAATACAATCACTTTTTATCACAAAACAATCCCTTATTTCATTGAAAAATAGTGTTTCTTCAACACTTTGTGCTCACTTACTATGATCTCAGGGCATTGCTAATAATAAAGTACCACAGAGTACATACAAATTTGAGTATCCATTGAAGTTTCATTATAAAATTGCTTAGGTTTTAGAGTGTATGAAGGGATTTAAGAGCATAAGAAGTGTTAAGTGTGTTAAAGCTGTGTGGAGGGCTTATAAAGACTTTAAATGTACAGTACAGGCCAAAAGTTTGGACACACCTTCTCATTCAATGCGTTTTCTTTATTTTCATGACTATTTACATTGTACATTGTCACTGAAGGCATCAAAACTATGAATGAACACGTGGAGTTATGCACTTAACAAAAAAGGTGAAATAACTGAAAACATGTTTAATATTCTGGTGTCTTCAAAATAGCCACCCTTTGCTCTGATTACTGCTTTGCACACTCTTGGCATTCTCTCGATGCGCTTCATGAGGTAGTCACCTGAAATGGTTTTCCAACAGTCTTGAAGGAGTTAGCTCATCGAGAGAATGCCAAGAGTGTGCAAAGCAGTAATCAGAGCAAAGGGTGGCTATTTTGAAGAAACTAGAATATATAAACTGTTTTCAGTTATTTCACCTTTTTTTGTTAACTACATAACTCCACGTGTTCATTCATAGTTTTGATGCCTTCAGTGACAATCTACAATGTAAATAGTCATGAAAATAAAGAAAACGCATTGAATGAGAAGGTGTGTCTAAACTTTTGGCCTGTACTGTATATAATGTTTAAATAAATCATAACATAGTATCCCTACTTTGCAGAAATTCACCTTCCACAAGCAGTTTATACCGTAACTCCTGCAATGATCGAGAGAATACTGTGCTTTGTACTCAAATGTAATGACTTTTTCAATCCAGCAGAAGGCGCTACTTTGAAACACCAATGCAGTATCAATACAGCCAGTGCTTGTGCCACAAAGATCGAGCATGAGTCAACATAGTTTTCATTATTACACAAGCTAAAAACTACATTTGAAGATAATCCGTGTTGTGATATAAATGTTTGTCCACGCCAATGGGACCCATTACCTCCCTGCTTGGCACTCAGCATCAAGGGTTGGAATTGGGGGTTAAATCACCAAAAATGATTCCCGGGCGCGGCGCCGCTGCTGCCCACTGCTCCCCTCATCTCCCAGGGGGTGAGCAAGGGGATGGGTCAAATGCAGAAGACACATTTCACCACACCTAGTGTGTTTGTGCCAATCATTGGTATTTTAACTTTAATTAGACTCTGTGCTTGAGTAGCTAGACTTGCCTGTGGGTACTTACCCATTACCTGAGCTATTTCTATTTCTACAGAATAAATATTTTAAAAAACTTACCAATACATTCCAACTTTCTTTGCGGGCAGAAGTCTTTTGTAAGAAGCTTCAGCTCTTGAACAGCACACTCGTAAGGGTATGAACCTTTCAGTGTGTGAAGGTCCAGGGGGAACAGTGTCAAGGGTACACCAAAATCGAGAGGTGAAACATCCTGAAAGAGTTTCATTCGAATCTCACATGAGAGTTCTCTTTTCCTGTGGACTTTCCTGAAACAAAAAGTAAATAAAAGATAAACATGAACAAAAAAAATTAAACATGACAAAGTCGGTACAGTATATATCCATCCATCCATAATCTATAGGCATGTCCACATCAGGGTCACAGCCTATCCCAGCTGACTTTGGGTAAGAAGTGGGGTACACCCTGGACTGGTCACCAGCCATTCAGAGGGTACAATTATACCAACAACCATTCAACTCATTCAAACGCTTTAGAGTCTCTAATTAATCTATTGTGCATATTTTTGGAATGTGGGAGGAAGTCAGAGTACACGGCCAAAACCAACTCACTCCACAGTCAACAGGCAAACTCCACATAGAGATGATGGTCGAACCCTTAATCTCCTGACTGTGCGATGAAAAAAAAAAATTTGGGCAAGTTGGATTAATTTAAAAACCATAACCAGCCAGCAGGATGTAGTTTGCCCATAGCTCAATAATACCATATAGAAATAATTATTCATATTTTAGTTACACCTATGCCTTTATGAAATTGCAAGTTTAGACTGGGTATTTCTCCTTCAAATAATCTGAAATGTATACATATTGTATGTAAAGGTATTATTTGCCACTGTGAAACATTCAAAAAAGAGAGTTCACGCCATCTACTGGTCAATGAAAGAGCTGGTCCGCTGTCCTCCATGTTAAAGATTACTAGATATCCTCACACAATCACTGAACATGTAAAGGTTCAGTGATTGTAGAATCGGACTTCTATTGTGAAGGGGGGAAAGTGTGCTGTGCAGTGATTCATCACTACAGAGAACGCGTCTCCACTGCTCTAGAGTCCAGTGGCGACGTGCTTTATACTACTGCATCCCACGCTTTGCATTGGACTTGGCTTAGATGCAGCTGCACGGCCATGGAAACCCATTCCATGAAGCTCTCTGCGTACTGTACGTGGGCTAATTGGAAAGTCACATGAAGTTTAGAGCTCTGTAGCAACTGACTGTGCAGAAAATCGGCGACCTCTTTGCACTATGCGCTTCAGCATCCACTGACCCCTCTCTGTCAGTTTACGTGGCCTACCACTTCGTGGCTGAGTTGCTGTGGTTCCCAAACTCTTCCATTTTCTTATAATAAAGCCGACAGTTGACTTTGGAATATTTAAGAGCGAAGAAATTTCACGACTGGATTAGTTGCACAGGTGGCATCCTATGACAGTTCCACGCTGGAAATCACTGAGCTCCTGAGAGCGGCCCATTCTTTCACAAATGTTTGTAGAAACAGTCTCCATGCCTCAGTGCTTGATTTTATACACCTGTGGCCGGGCCAAGTGATTAGGACACCTGATTCTGATCATTTTGATCGGTGTCCGAATACTTTTGGCAATATAGTGTAGTTTATTTTATGGTCCTGAAACAACAAAACACCTTAGCATTATGTATATTGTAACATCACTACCTCTGGGGTTGAAACACCCTTCCTTTTTTAAACAAAAAACAGCATTCTTTGATCCAGACAGCTCAAGTTGACTAACTTCTAAAACTCATCATAATGTTTCACATTCTGTCTGGCAGACTTCAGTCAAGCTTTGATGTTCTGCTGCCGAGGTTTTTGTTTAACGTTGGCCATGAAGATCACTTCATCCACAACAATGACGTGAAACATCAAGTGACGACAAGACAACTTTGCAGAGATCACATCTTAAATTATTTTCTCTCCAAAGTTCTAGAAATGTTGTGTTCTTGACACTTGTAACAGTGAATGTATGAATATAAATGTATAATCGCCTCATATTGTGACACAATTGCATATGCATTTGATTACTTGATCTTTGTACACACAAATTGATGGATAACTTGCTTTGAAATCATAAGTCAAGGTGACAAGCAGATAGGGATGGAAATGGATACAATTTTTACGAATCTGATTCCACTTTCGATTCTGCTTTTAACTGTTCGGTTTTTTGTTGATTCTCCTATCGATTCTCATTTGGATAAAAGGATAAAAAACATGTTGATTCACCGTTTAGTTTAGAGAAAAAAAACATGGGTATATATACAAAAACAGTGAGGTCTTAAAAGACCTACAGCCTCGATGGGGCGAAATTAAAAATATTTTGTTTTAAAAATAACTATCATAATAAAATATTCTACTGTAGTAATAAAATACAACATAACTAATTATTTGACAAATGACAATTACACAAAAATGTTACGTAACATGAAATTAAGTTAATTATATTTATATAGCACTTTTCTCTAGAGACTCTCAACTACATCTATCTACATCAGGCCAGGGCAATTATTTTGACTTGAGTGGCCAAATTTAGAGAAAAAAATGTGTCTGGGGGCCAGTATATCTATTTTTAGGAACACTAATACAAAACTTCAAAATACGGTTTCATTGAATGCTAAAAACGTTATGACTGACCGACTGAAACGGAATGAAATTTAATTTTTTTTTACTGAATGAGACACCCGGAATGTACATGAAAATAAAGAATGTATAATGAATAAAGAAACACTGAATATTGACAACAAATGAACGTCACACCCCCTCTCGATCTACATATTTTACAATCAAGCGAAACGCAACAAAAATGCAACAAACACAGCGAAATATGAATGAGAAGGGTAAAAAAAAAAATTCCTACTTTCTGATACATCTGATATATCACTAAGCTTTAGAACTTTGTTGTAAAAATCTCCTTCTGCGTCTGTCCCTGACACCCGCATTTCAGGCTGGCCGCTCTGGAAACACTCTGTGGAAAAGCACCCCGCCAACACTGCTTGTTGTGTCATCTGAGCTGCTGTGACTTAGATTACCATAGTAACTAATTAGATTACCATAGTAACTAGTATATCGTCCAAAAGCGCAGATTCCAACCACTGAAATACTTTGTAAAGTTCAAGACTTTCTGTAATTTGAAAACATCACTGCACATCATAATGGCGGCTACAGTTTCGATCTTAAAGATCTAAAAAAAATATTTGGAAATGTCCGGCGGGCCAAATTGAAAAGCTTAACGGGCCTTATGTCATGTCTGTTGATCATGTTTTTGTTTGGCCATGTGCTGTTTGTTTTGTGGACTCTTTTTTTAGTTCCTGGTGTCACTTCCTTGTTTGGTTTGGTTTCCATGGTCACCCATTAGTTTTCACCTGTCATGTCACGCACCTGTTTCACGTTTTGAGTCACGCACCTGTTGTTAATCATGTCTGTGTTATTTAAGTCTTTCTTTCTGTTCACTCGTTCTACATTCATTGTCTTTATGTCACACCAGTTCAGGTATCATTCTGACCAAGTAAGTTTTCATAGTCCATGTCATAGTTTCTGTTAACTAGCAGCTTCATTTGTGTTTTAGGCACGCTTGCCTTTTTTGTTGTATTTTTGTGGTTATGGTAGTGATTTATTTATGTTAAATAAATCCAAGCCTACCTTCACGCTGTCGTCCGGAGCCGTCTTTGCACTGGAAGAACAACCCCGCAGCACGCTGCGACCCCCCAACGTGACAGAATGAACGCAGCAGACGTTCTTCCGCAGACGAGCCATGAGGAGCCAGCATGGCGCGTCGTTCCCCCAGGATCCTCCTCCGGACCACAGGATTCCCCAACCAGCCCAGTCTTCCTCGCCGCCGCAGGAGACCCGTGCTGATGACGTCATCCCGCCCACTGGTCATGACGTCAGAGACCAATAATTTTTTTTTGATTCTATTTACACCCTCTGTCAGCCGCCCACTAAGGACTTTGTTTTAAAAAAAAATCCTTTTGAGAAGATTTTTTCTAAATTTAGATTTTTTCATACCCAGTCTAAAGTGGAGGTGGTGAATAGACATTTTGGACAATTTAATAGGGAGGATTCTGCCCCCCTCCTGACCTCCCTCCACCCACCCCAAAAAACGGTTCCAGACGGGGGGGGCGTTTGGTATCCGCTCCTTGAGGGGGGGGCTAGGGCCAGGTGCTGTAATAGTGGGGTGACTCAGCTGCGCCCAGCCAGGCAGCAACCTCCGGCCCGTCCACCACCACCGGTCTTTCGGCCTGCCAAGCAGCAACCCCCAGCTAGGCCACCTGCACCACGTCAAGTTCCTCCACGCCAAGCTCCAGTGCTGCCAGTACCAGCTCCACGCGGCCAAGCTCCGGTTCCTGCACCACGACGCCAAGCTCCGGTTCCTGCACCACGACGCCAAGCTCCGGTTCCTGCACCACGCCAAGACCAAGACCCTCGCCTAGACCAAGACCAAGTCCAAGACCAACCATGCCAAGTCCAAGACCAACCATGCCAAGACCAAGTCCAAGTCCAAGACCAACCATGCCAACACCAAAACCAACCATGCTAAGACCATGACCCACGCTGCCAAGACCATGACCCACGCTGCCAAGACCATGACCCACGCTGCCAAGACCAAGACCGCCAAGGCCAAGACCACCCATGCCAAGGCCAAGACCACCCATGCCAAGACAAAGACCCCCCACGCCAAGCTTCGCCGCCTGACGCACCACGCCAAGCTTCGCCGCCTGCCACGACAACGCGCCCACCTCCTCGTCGGCCAAGGATGTGGCCATTCCATGGGCGTCCGCCACGCCAGGTGCGCCGACCTCCTCGTCTGCCACGAATGTGGCCATTCCCAGGTCGCCCACCTCGTCAGGTTCAGCGGCGGTATACCCGCCGCCGCCACCTGACTCTGCCCCGGTGGATTCGGGGACACCTGGTCTGGCGACCCACCGCCATGCCCCCCTCCCGCCCATCCATGACTCTTGATTCTGCCTTGTTTTTTTGTTTTTGGACATCTGGGATCTGTCCTTAAGGGAGGGGCTCTGTCATGTCTGTTGATCATGTTTTTGTTTGGCCATGTGCTGTTTGTTTTGTGGACTCTTTTTTTAGTTCCTGGTGTCACTTCCTTGTTTGGTTTGGTTTCCATGGTCACCCATTAGTTTTCACCTGTCATGTCACGCACCTGTTTCACGTTTTGAGTCACGCACCTGTTGTTAATCATGTCTGTGTTATTTAAGTCTTTCTTTCTGTTCACTCGTTCTGCGTTCATTGTCTTTATGTCACACCAGTTCAGGTATCATTCTGACCAAGTAAGTTTTCATAGTCCATGTCATAGTTTCTGTTAACTAGCAGCTTCATTTGTGTTTTAGGCACGCTTGCCTTTTTTGTTGTATTTTTGTGGTTATGGTAGTGATTTATTTATGTTAAATAAATCCAAGCCTACCTTCACGCTGTCGCCCGGAGCCGTCTTTGCACTGGAAGAACAACCCCGCAGCACGCTGCGACCCCCCAACGTGACACCTTTGCGGCCCCCGGGCCTTAATTTGCCCAGGTCTGATCTACATCTATTTAAGCTACATTTAAACCAGTGTGGGTGGCACTGGGAGCAGGTGTGTAAAGTGTCTAGCCCAAGGACAAAACGGCAGAGACGAGGATGGAGGAAGCAGGGATCGAACCTGGAACCCTCAAGTTGCAGGCAGGGCCGCTCTACCAACCAAGCCGCACCGCCCCATGTTTAACATTTTTCAAATAGAAATGAAAAGTATCTATTTAAAAAAAATGTAATACAGTATACATGTTGTGAGCTCAAAAGTAAGTACAATTTCATCAGTCAAAAACAACTACAAGCAAGTCAAGTACAACTGTACACAGTGCAATTTTTTAACCATCGACTATGAAAATTAAAGTTAAAGTTAAAGTTAAAGTACCAATGATTGTCACACACACACTAGGTGTTATAACTATTATTTTGCGGAAAATTAAACAAATCTGCTGATAGTCTGTTAGTTACCTGCAGTTTTAACAGCAGACTTGCTGACATTGCCACCGCTGTTGGTGGTGATTCACTTCTGTCTCGAGGGGGATCAAAAACACGTCAATCATTCACGTGCAAAATCCACTTTGCAAGTTGCCCTGTTGCTTTCATTTCCCGTGAATAATTCTAATCTGTTAATCGACGTTGTGCATGCCGACAGGTATCAAATCATCAAAAACCTGGGAGCCGGTTCTCAACAACAACCAGTTTTCGATTCTGATCCCTACAAGCAGGTGTTAAAGTATATATTTTTACTTTTACAAACAAATTGTAATGTTTTTTAAGAATAAACTTTTAAAAATAATTTTTTAGGCCATCTCCATGCTTATTCGTTACGTGTATATGTCATTTTGAAAATATTTTATTGAAATATACCAAATAATACATTGCAGAATCGGTTTGAATCGAGAATCGTGTGGAATCGAGAAGCGATTCTGACTCGAATCGTCACCCCAAGAGTTTCACCTCTAATGATAATATATTTGGTGCATGAGCAGATAATATTCAAGTTTAAAACCTGGTGGTTGTGGATCCATAGTGGGAATCCGTGGTGCGGGGTCTGATCACCCCCGGCTGCGTCGCCCGGGTGTGTGTGCGTGCATTAAGTGCGGTCAAACTGACATTAGAACCTTTATTTAACCAGATAAGAAACCCATTGAGATCACGATCTCTTTCACAAGGGTGACCTGTCTAAGAGGTCAACAGCACATGTCACAGAGCAGGTTCAAAAAAGTAATACGTTGAGACATACCCGGTACATTTTAAAATACATAAAAGAGAACTGTAAAACAATAAAGATTTACACCTTTTAAAAACACAGGCACTGTGCAAAAGTCTCTTGCTGTTTGTCCCTCAGGACAGAACGGAAGTCTCCAAATGGAAGTCAGTGTTTCCCATAAACTGCCAAGATACCTGTGGCGGTGGGGGCGTGGCTATGGGCGTGGCTATTGGCGTGGTCACAATGACATCATCGAGTAATTTGCATAATTTACTACAATGATATGATTTTCTCTAAAAAGGCTCAAAAAATGTATACTTACTAATAATAAGAGTTTTGTTTTAAACGTCCATCCATCTATCCATCCATCCATTTTACAATATAATTACAACACTTTATGTACATATTTATATACAGATTTGAACAATAAGTTATTCACTGAAATATATTTATTAATTGTGGTTCTTACAAAAAATATATCTTATAAAATATAAAAGCTAAAATGTCTCTTAAAGCTCTGCCCCTTTAATTAGTGCATACCAAATAACTTAACTTTAGCCTACTACTACAACCATATTATTTACCAGCAACATAAAGTGAAACAGAGGCAGAGGTGTCCTGCCACAGTCAGTAACAAATAAACAGAAAACAGTAGTGGTCAAATACAAATAAGGCAACAAGAGAAGTATCCTACACTTCTGTTTTGTAAAGTAAATCTGAACAGCCTAGTATGGGCATCTACATCAACTATATGATTTGCCTGAGAAGCTGGACAGGACAAAAAAAAAAATATATATATATATATATATATTTTTTTTTAATTTTTATTTTTTTTTAATTTGTGGCGGACGTAATTTTTTCATGGCGGGCCGCCACAAATAAATGAATGTGTGGGAAACACTGGAAGTACCTGTAGTTCAGTGAGTTTCAGTTTCGTCTGCAATGCATTCCATGCCATAGGGGCAGGAATGCCAAAAGCTCTTTTGCCAAATTCAGTCCGTACATGGGGAACAGTTAAAACATACAAATTGTTAGAATGTAATGCATAAGAGCTGTTTTTTCTTAGAAACAAAGTACACAAGTATGGAGGTATTAAACCTAAAAGAGCCTTATAAATGGTTGAACCAGGAAGAGCTCATTCCAACGCGAGTAATTTCAAAGCAGCCACCTATGCGAGACAAACAGCAGTATTGAGAGTTAAGAGAAAGCAATTACCTGAAAAGAGCAAGCAAGGCGCTCCATAGGGGCATGAAAAAGGACTCCTCGATGCTGGCCAGACACAAGTCCTTATAACTGGCCGTGTTCAGACACTCAAAGGACAGCAAACAAAGTGATAGAAGTTGCTCTAAAATAAAGAGATGGAATTATTGAGTGTGCCACTTCATATGCTTCCATTCTCTCTTCAAACTCACCAATTGCTATATGTATGTCTTTGACAATTGCCTTCAGGTGTTGTTTAAGCGCCCTCATCTCCAGGTCTGAAAAGGTTTCCTCCTCCAGCTCCTGACAAGTGGCCTTATCACCGCTTAGCTCCGGGTCAAAGCAAGAGTCTTTAGTGCTGCTGTCCAGCTGATCCCAGTCTATCTCGGAGAGAAACTGCTCTAAATCTTCAAAAGAGTTGTCAAGCTCCTTCGTCATATACAGGTGACGCTCCTTCCCTTCTTCCACATCATCAGTAATGTTTACGTCATGAGAGAGTGACGGTGAAAGCAAGGAGTCGCTGGTGAAGCCCTGGTTACTGCTTGGAGTGCTGCCTGATGATGGTAATAATAGATAATGATGTACAAACAATCATCACAATGTTTTATCCAATCGTTGGTCAATACGAAGGATTGGGGAAAAGCATCTCCATAATGACAAAATGATTTGTAGTAAAACAACTGTCAGAACAAAAGTGACATTTATTGATGTTTTGGTTTTTTTAAACGGTAAATTTGGAAAACAATTTGATTATAACTAAATAATAAATACTTTTTGTTAAACCTATCCAAGCTAGGGTTGTACGGTATACCTGTATTAGTATAATACCGCGACACTAATGAATCATATTTGGTACTATACCCCCTCTGAAAAGTACTACTTCTAAATCACCAATCCTCGCCTCCATGGCGACAGATAAAGTACGTTTCTTACAAGTATCATCCCTGCAGGACGAGGAATAGCTAAACATGCTTCACTACACACCGTAGCTCACCGGCGTCAAAATGTAAACAAACGCCATTGGTGGATCTACACCTAACATCCACTGTAATGATACCAAGTACAGTTTAGATTTGTGTGAAGCAGGAACCCTGTTTGGCTGTCTTTTTACACGTGACTTTTGCAACACTTCTGCCGTGTTAAGACTTGTGTGTCCGTGCAGCAATTTGAACGTGTAGAAAAACTTCACCTTTTATTTCCCTATACTCACCACTAGTCGGTGCCTAACACCCACTCATGTTATTCTGTGTTGAAGCCACCACAGTAGACAAATTGCTCAGCAAATTGATCCTGGTCTCTGGACAGAGACGACAGGGCATGATATTCCAGTAAGTATAAATACATGCTTTGTGTGGAAAAATACTTGACTATTGCCTGCGATGTCCATGTTTATTTTAGGGCTTGCCACGCCAAACATGTGGGAATGAGTGTGGGATTGGTATGCTCATGGTAAAGTGTAAGTTTCTTGCGAAAGTATACGCGGGCATCAGTCAACAATGTAAATTGATCAATAAACTTGCATTGTTTTCTAGCTCCTATGTTATAGTATACTCTTTCCATTGTGTTTGATTTCCATGAGGTAATTTTAATCAAAAATGGTAAACAAAGAAGAATAAAAGTATAAAAAATAGATAACAATAAAAAATGTTCCAAGCTTTACAAACAAATAGATCTTGGTGTTTTATGTGGAGTGCTATTGTGAAGTTGCAATTTCACAGTCAACAAGTAGGTGGCACTGTCCAAAAACTATTAGAGGTCTGAACGTGCGGGTCCACAAGTGTGGGCCTGAACGGGCAGCCTGCGGGTCTGCAGACACATAGTGTTGTGATTGTCGGCGATATTAACATTTAAAATGCAGGCTCCGCTGCATATCAGAGCAAACAGTTTAACAACCAACAGTGAGCCAACCACTAGGGGGCGACAGAAAAACAGTGGACTCATCTAAGGCTGAGTAAGAATGAGTGAGAACAAAAGATGACAGTAGATCAACTGGTCACTTGTAGCTCCAAAAATATTAGGGAAAAAAATCAATGCATTATTACATCGTTGCCCTACCTTACCACAGGACACCAACAGGCACACGTTTTAACCCTGGAACACGACCACACGCCTTTCCGTTCTCTAGGCGACCTCCCGCTCATTCCTTCCATCCATCCATTTCCTACCACTTGTCCCTTTTGGGGTCGCGGGAGGTGCTGGAGCCTATCTCTGAAACGTGAAATTTCTCCTGCGCAGATGAACCAAGGCGTATGGCGAACTAGTTTCACGGCAAAGCTGTGTTGGTGTGCACACCCAAACAAATCATCGAGTTGTGGCAAAAGTTTAAACATTAACAACAGTTCCCTCCTTGCCTCAACCGCCATCGTTTGCCCGCAACATAAAGCTTATAGTTGCTTGCAGCCCCGACGAACAGCTACAAAAGCGGGGGTGTCCAAAGTAAATACTGTTCACCAAGGGACCATCCACCTCTCAAAGACACGCCAAAATAACGGATGTAATACTATGAATGAACACATGTGGAGTTATGTACTTAAAGAAAAAAGGTGAAATAACTGAATACATGTTTTATATTCTAGTTTCTTCAAAATAGCCACCCTTTGCTCTGATTACTGCTTTGCACACTCTTGGCATTCTCTCGATGAGCTGCAAGCACACCTGTGAAGTGAAAACCATTTCAGGTGACTACCTCTTGAAGCTCATCGAGAGAATGCCAAGAGTGTACAAAAAAGTAATCAGAGCAAAAGGTGGTTATTTTGAAGAAACTAGAAAAAAACTTGTTTTCAGTTATTACACCTTTTTTGTTAAGTACATAATTTCACATGTGTTCATTCATAGTTTTGATGCCTTCAGTGACAATCTACAATGTTAATAGTCATGAAAATAAAGAAAACGCATTGAATGAAAAAAACTTTTGGCCTGTACTGTATATACCCTGAGCAGTACATGTGTTCCTTGTAGTATGAGCCTTTTGTGCATAATCACATTTTTTCTCGTTTGCACTCAATGATCACACTTTGCAACGGCATATTCATTTTGGTTAGCCCTTTGTCTTTTGTACATTTGATTTTATTATTGATTAATTATTTGTATTTTAGGTTTCATTTTGAAATGAAAGCCAAGTACACATATTGTTTGATTAAAATAGAAAGTGCAATACAATTAATTTTACATAACAGTAAATAATCATGATTTCAATATTAATGAAAATAATCAAGATTATTAGTTTGGCCATAATAATGCTGCCGTGCACATCACTTTTATTGTGAAGGCTGGAAATGTGCTTCTGTTATTTGACAACTACTATGTTTTGGAGTGTGGAGACAACTTGAGGTTGTTTAGAATAAAAACAGTATCCCTAAAGTTCCTGCTTCCATCCTGTCTTCACTTCAAAGTTCTTGTCTGTACTTTTTGCATCGGGGATGTCGTCCACAACAACACACGCAGATGAGATGTGTTGTCCTGGCTAGCATTAGCTTTGCAGTTTGTACGCAAACTTAAGTCTGTGTTTTAAATGGTTGTTTCTATATTGTTTAGTTTGTGAAGGGGCGTGTGAGTGTTTTGGGGACATGAGCGGTCAAGGGCGCATGATTTTGCCAGACAAATATTCCTTTTCCTCATGATGACAACATTTCACTCACATTAATGTCAATTTCTGTGATATTCCGCATTTTACAATAGATTTTGTTTTGGTTTTAAAATTCCAAGATTGCCTTAATGCTAAAATAATAAGGTCCTACTTAAGTCGGTGCCGCGTCTGCAACCGGACGTAAGGTCACGTGCAACCACTGTATCCAAATATGGTATCATCCAGTGGTGGGTCGTCAGGGCCACCGGGGCCTTCTCTGCTGGCACAACATATTCAGAAATCATGATCATAATTAAAGATACAATTATATTTTCATTTACTTTTCTTAAATATCTAAAACTATTCATATTCTCTTCATGTCATATTATGCTCCTTCCAGTGCTGTCGTTTTTAGTTTTAGTTTCTATCCAATCAGAATTCAGCTAGCTTATGTTGCCATGCTATATACGAAATCTGCCCGAGGCCTTCAGAATCAACAATGCGGGCGTCCGTGCACTGTAAGTGAACAGGGACATAGAGTTGATAGACATTTGCGATAGCCAATCAGATCACAAGTTGTTGTCAGTCATGCCTTCTAACTGGCCTAAGGTTGAACGTGACATTTACGTGTCCTGTGATTGGATACTCATCGGGACCATTAGCGGATGAATTTGAGAACACACACAGTTGAGAGACAATTGCGGTAGCCAATCAGATCACAAGTTGTTGACAGTAGCCTATGTAAGTAGCCTGATGTTCATGAGACTGTGATTGGATACTCACTTGTCATTTGAAAGTGAGTATCCATTCACAAGTTTTAATTTAGCAGGAAGCAGGAAGTGTTGCGCCGTAGCCATACCGGGATAGCAGAGAAGGAGAACAAAAAGTTTATTAGGTGGCAGATATCAGGGCTCAGAAAATCTGGAAAGACTCCTCCCACCCCCACCAAGGACTGTTTTCACTGCTGGACTCTAGAAAGAGGTTCCGCAGCCTCCGAAGCAGAACCTCCAGGTTCTGTAACAGCTTCTTCCCTCAAGCCGTAAGACTCTTGAACGCATCATAATTAAATTATCCCCTCAACTCCCCCCAAAATGGATTAACTCGCTGGAATAAAAAAGACAATATAACATGCATCCATAAACGTGGACGCATGTGGAAAAGTGCAATATATTTATCTGTACGGTAATCTATTTATTTATTTATATATATTTATATATATTTATTTAGTTTATATATACATTTATATATTATTTATATATATTTATTTATTTATATATGCACCTTATTGCTTTTTTATCCTGCACTACCATGAGTTTATGTAACAAAATTTTGTTTTTATCTGTGCTGTAAAGTTCAAATTTGAATGACAATAAAAAGGAAGTCTAAGTCTAAGTCTAAGTCTATATGGCAGATATACACTACCGTTCAAAAGTTTGGGGTCACATTGAAATGTCCTTATTTTTGAAGGAAAAGCACTGTACTTTTCAATGAAGATAACTTTAAACTAGTCTTAACTTTAAAGAAATACACTCTATACATTGCTAATGTGGTAAATGACTATTCTAGCTGCAAATGTCTGGTTTTTGGTGCAATATCTACATAGGTGTATAGAGGCCCATTTCCAGCAACTATCACTCCAGTATTCTAATGGTACAATGTGTTTGCTCATTGGCTCAGAAGGTTAATTGATGATTAGAAAACCCTTGTGCAATCATGTTCACACATCTGAAAACAGTTAAGCTCCTTACAGAAGCTACAAAACTGACCTTCCGTTGAGCATATTGAGTTTCTGGAGCATCACATTTGTGGGGTCAATTAAACGCTCAAAATGGCCAGAAAAAGAGAACTTTCATCTGAAACTCGACAGTCTATTCTTGTTCTTAGAAATGAAGGCTATTCCACAAAATTGTTTGGGTGACCCCAAACTTTTGAACGGTAGTGTATATTTGCAAGGCCATTTTCAAGAAGAATATTTAAAGAGAAACTACATCTTGTGAGACAATGTCGGCCAACCCCAGAAGCTAGCTCAGCTGTTCTGGCGATGAAATGGGGAAATGCCTGCCATTTCCACTCGAATAAGCCGACTACGAGGTGTACCACTGGCTTATATACGGTGTCGAATAGGTGCTACAAATTGTGAGTTCAAATATATAATATTTTCAATATGTTTTTTGCAATTTTAATTTTGACAGTACACCATAAGATATGTTTTAATTGCTAATGCATTTTAATAGATTTTTAAATGAGCCAGAAAATAACCCGTTTTGTACACTGTTGAGGTGATTGAGGGCGTAAATGTGTACCAGCAATGGTCATGCGATTACATCAATTATGGTATTTTGAGAGGTAATCATTGAAGTCGGACATCACTGAAGGCCTAGGTGGGAAACGCACGGCCCGCCACTGGTATCATCTGAATTTACGTGAATTCGCACTGGGTAGTATTGACACATTTCGAGTGGTCAATCAACCCCTGCATTAGATGTGGTTTTATAGCATTATATTCCTGTGTAAAATGAGATGGGTCACAATAAACCCTACCTGGATGTACGGGGTTGTTACTGCTGTCGGATGGTCTCACTGCTAGTGCACTACTTGTTGGTAGTCCTTTACTGACAATCGGATAAAGCCTGTTGTAGATGCGATATTGTTGTTTCTTCAGCAGCTTCACCACTGGATGATCAGAACTGCAGGAGACAAAGGACTTAAATAAGTATGTTGTTACATACACTTTGAGTAACAAGGGGTGAAATGAAAGCATGTATGCAAACTTTTCATTACGTCACTGTCCATTATTTTATACTGATACACACTATTTTTTTTATATACAAAATGCACTGTGGCATTACTTTATTAGAAGAGCACATATTTATTCATTAATTGAGACAACCCAGTGTTTCTGATACATTCATATGTGCTGCACCACAATTATTTGGATTGCCAAACACAAAGATTCTGTGTCCATTACCTGTAAACTCACCGCACATTTATGTGGAGCCCAGAAAACATCACAAATGTTTTTGGAAGCAAATGCGTGTTTAGACGCACCCAGGTGTATAACATTTCCTGTTGCTAAACTAGGATTAAAAACATAACATGTCACACATTTCAAATGACACAAACAAAAAAAGGTCCCCGACAACGTTCCCGCAAGCAAGCTATTTGTCCCCAATGAACTGAGGTCTGAAGTCTTGCAGTGGAGACACTCATCTAAAATATTTTGTCACCCTGGCATGAGGCGCACTTGGTCTCACAGTGGCCTCACTTGTTCTCTGGTGGCCGGCGATGGGAAGAGACTTCAAGGACTTTGTTAACGCCTGCTCCGTTTGTGCCAGAGGCAAGGCCTCTCGTCACCCTCAAGCCGGTCTTCTCCATCCACTACCCATTTTGTCACAACCGTAGTCCCACATTGCATTGGATTTCATTAGTCCTTCCAGTTTCCCGGGGTAACTCTGTCATACTCAATGTGGTCGACCGGTTTTCTTAGATGGCACACTTTATTCCCCTGTCTAAACTAGCTACATCCTTAGAAACTGCTCAACTACTGGTCAAGCACGTTTTCCACATTCATGGTATTTTTCTGGACCTGGTCTTGGACAGGGGACCCCAATTCTCATCCCAAATATGGCAGGCTTTTTTTGCAAGTCAAGATATCACCCCTAGACCAACAGCCAGACGGCACGGGCTAACCACGATCTGGAGGCGGCACTGCGCTGTGTATGCCACCGACACTCTTCGTCCTGGTCCTCCCACCTCTCTTGGGTGGAGTACACTCACAATTCCCTCATCTTCTCGGCCACAGGTATGTCTCCTTTTAAAGTCGGCTACGGTTACCAGCAGCCTCTTTTTCCATCCCAGGAGTCGGAGATTGCAATCCCATCTGTCCACCAGCACATTAGCCGAGGTCATCAGGTGTGGCGGGAAACCGTAGGCTGGCGGATTGCCACAGGATACCAGCTACCACTTATCAACCTGGACAAGATGTCTGGCTGTCATCTCAGGACTTACCATTGGCCTCTCCAGGAAGCTTTCTCCCAGGTTTGTGGGGCCCTTCAAGATCACCAGCATCATCAGCCCCACGGCAGTCAAACTCCAGATGCCTCCATACATCAAGCGACATCCGGTGGTTCACGTTTTCAACCTCAAGCCGGGTAAAACCAGTCCGCTGTCCCCTTCTTCGACACCTCTTCCCACCCAGCCTACACGATGAAGGCCATTTTAGACACCAGAAGGCTGGGCCGGGGATTTCAGTATCTGGTCGACTAGGAAGGGTCCGGTCCTGAGGAATGCTCATGGGTCTCCAGCTCTTGTATCCTTGATCCGCCAGGGTTCACCTTATAGGGGGGAGTGTTACTGTCAAGAGAAATGCAGGGGTGCCAATGTCTGCGGTACGGCCGGGGCGCGGCCCACATCTTGGCTCCGGCGGCTGGCGGCTTGGGCGGTGGATCCTCCAGCTGCGGAACGTGCACAGCCCCGCTTCGCACACCAGCCCGACTGATCCACCTTGTTCTAACATGCCAGAGGCTGTTTACCTTGGAGACCTGCTTGAGATATGGGTATATGGCAGTGGCAGTTGATAAAAAAATTTTAAAAAGTGGTCAAAATCAAATATGTGCTTTTGTGTTTACATTTCATTGACTAAATATGTGCTAGAATGGGTTCAACTTTTGTTCAGAATCAGCTATTTTCACGACAGCTGACAATGCTATGGGGAAGCTGTGGTGTGGCTTACTGTCCTTGTTATCCTGAACCATTGGATCCGTGGTTAGAGCGGTGCTCCATGCTAGTGGTTTCGGTAGAAAGACTTTCTTCTAATTCATTCAGTGCATAGAGTGAGTTATTCCACTGCAGCCAAACTAGACAATTATTGGATAAATGCTCAGCTTTGTCATGCTGAGAGACGCCAAGTGTCTCTAGAAGTGAATGGAAAGTGGGCTCAGTTTATAAGCTGGGGAAACCCTGAGTACCTTTGTATGCAAGACGTGATTACTTGATTACAAGATTAAAACATTTCAAGTGGGCAAAGAATAGAAATGGTCATTTTGCCCAAGATGCCACTTTAACCTCATGCTGTCTTGTTTACCTGAGCAGGCAAGAAATCAATTCAGTCACTAAAGCGACATCATCAGAATTCTCCCTCATGTTGGCTTTCCATTGCTTGGGCCAATCCTAAATAAATAAAAAATTATTAAAAAGTGTGAAATACTTAGTTGTAAACTGTATTTTCCCTTGAAGGTTCATATTGCAGCAAATAAATCAAACTTACATGGTCCTGCTCATACTCCAAAACATTGGTATAAAGAATTCGCTGCTCCTGCTCCTCTGGAGTCATTGCCCCGGAGGCTGCAAATCTCCTGACACACATACACATCGATAAACTGTCTTAAAAATGCAAAATAAAAATGAACATAGTAAAAGATTATCCCACCAGAAATCCCCTAATTGTTTATTATACAACAACATCTATGCAGAAAAAAGTTAAATATGCCACGGCCAATTTCAGGGGTTGAAATTAAACGTCATAAACTAACTTGTATAATTTCCGTAAATTATTTTATAGGGAACACTGATTTACCTGTTGGCTTCTTCCTGCAACCGTAATCTTGTTTCCTCCATCTTCCGCTGGAGCTGGGTTACAAAAAGCGTTAAAGGAAAGCTCAAGCAGAATCCTCTGCGTCAGGCAGTAACTCGTATCTGACTAGCATAGCTCGCCTGCTGGAGAATCACATAGCTAGTACCCCCACCAATATAAAAAACACTCCTGCGGCTGAGGAATCTAGATTGGACAAAATGCAGATCACAGTAACAAGGTCTCGATTTTTTGGAAAACAATACTAAACAGAGTATTCAAACACTGAAAGAGAGGTGTGTAGCCTTGACAGATAGCAACGCTAGACTAGCTGTGAAGGCTGAGGACTTTGAAAGCCGCAGGAATAACATCCAAATAATTGGCCTTCCGGAGTTCACCCAGAGACCCAGGCACACAAGCTTTTTCTCTAACCTACATGTTGAATTGTTTGGCGAGAAGACTCTTCAATGTCCCCCCGAACTGGATTGTTCACCCAGGGCACTCATCAGTAAACCACAAACCGGGTCGTAGACACGGCATGTAATCATCCGTCTCCATCGCTACCAGACTAAGGACCTGATACTGGAGGCACGTAAAAAAAAGGTCCACTCCTTGGGTCCCCTATCCAGATTTTTGAAGACTACGCTACGGAGGTTGTTGAAGTACACGGTACATATCGAGCGGTCATGGCTAAACTGTACAACCGCTGTTCTTCCCAGGCCGCATGCAGATAACATTGGATGGTGGGGTAAAGAAGAGATTCTCATTCCCCGTAAACATTTGCAGCTAATTATCACTGTCAAGTTTCAGAAAATGACAAGATTGGGAATTTAGTGTCATGATGCGTTAGAAAAATGTGTGGCCTTTTTTAAACATAGTTTTGGCCGGTTTTAACGTCAATTTATACCTTAAGACTGATGTCCTCACCCCCAGTGGGTCTCCCTGCACTGTGGCCACTGTTTGATTGAATACCGTTTTACAGTAGTTCTCATTCCAGGGACTCTGTGGGTTCCTTTAGAGCGGTCTAAATTGACCCTTACAATGTCTGTAACTCACAGACATGGGTCGATTTGGTTCTATTTGTACACTCTCAGAGTTAATACCTTGAAATTTAGAATTTTGAGAATCACTGCTTTGGAGGGGGAGTGGGTGTCTAAATTGATATTTGCAAGTCTGTAACTCTATCACACAAACACACACACACAAACATTGAGACTGATGTTAGAGTATATTTTTCAAGTGTGAACTGGCCAAAAGAAAAGGCAAATGCATGTTACACAACTCTGCAACAAATACAGGACAAAGACAGACTTATAGCAGCCTTAAAACAGTGCACATTAACAAGGATACTCAAGGAGGAACAGCTAATCAACAGCAAACAAAATTGGGTAGTGACCTACAGTCGGTCTTCTAGCAAGCAGGAGAACGTGGAGTGGGATTTAAATGTCAACGCTGTTGTGTGTAAAACAGTAAAAGATGCCAAGACCTGCCTTCTTCGTACTTTTAATGGTAGTTGGCAAGCAAACTTGTGGTGTGCATCCAGCACCGTCTGAAATGGAGTGTGAATCTAGATGGTACCCTACTCTAAATTCTAGATTAGTAGATTTTTTCCTCTCCCATGTAGTCCTATCCGTTTGCATGCCTTCCTCATATATCCCGCCACTATCCCCTTCCACTTCGAGAAATGTCAAGTGTGGCGTGAGAATGCGTTAAATTGTGTGACTGTCACGCTCAAAGCGTGAGACTTGGCAGCTGTCATCAACAAACCCTGAGACCTGAGCCTGCTCTAAGTTTGAGGGCTCGACACACTAGCCATGTTTTTCCATCAAGTTATGCAGACATGGCCAGAGTGACTCTTTGACAATTTGAAAATGCTTTTAAGAGGTACTGCATTTTTGGGAATTTGCATATTATTCACTATTTCCTATGTAAAACCAGATTACATATGTTTTTTTTCTCTTTTTTATGCATTCTAATTCATAATATACAGCAAGTATGAGGTGGCTAACAATGCAGCTAATGGGAGTAGTCTATTGCGCTCATGAAGCCCTCTTAAAAAAACATCCAAAATACACCAACAATACTTCATTTACATTTCATGACCTGCATTTTAACCAAGTATTAGCAACACATAAGCACTTATGCCAAGGAACCACTTTTAGCGACGCCATGATCACAGACAGGTAACTAGCTTATGCAAACATTGACATACTGAGCCGGTGAGCTGCTGCATTGCCTCTGAGTTGGTAAAAGTTAAATGTAGATTATAAATCCTGCCTCTCACTTGTATAGTAGAAGGTTGTGGCCATAAACCGAGAAGTTGGTCAACTTTGACATTCAACTTAGATGGCGAGAGAGACACGAAAAGACGCTTGTTTACTTTGTTTTTTTACCTGCGTGAGCATTATGGTTGATTCTTAATCTAAACAGGAAGATATAAACATCGTACCAGTCGGCATCCCAGTGAGAGCAGACATTGTATAGTAAGTGATTGTTTTATTATGTCCGGAATATGCATTTCTTGTTTAGCACTTAACAATAGCGCTACTTGCTGGATTTGCTTATCACTTAGCTTCTAAAACTTGTAGCTTATCTTCCTTACAATCAGGCTCAAAAATACATGATTCTGGATCATCATGTGTCCTAAAATAATCATTGCCTCTCATGAAGTCTGCCATTAGTGGTAGTTGTTGTTGTTGTTGAAGGAATAGCAAACGTTGCGATGCGTGTCTGTTAAAACTAATACGCCACCGTATGCTTAAAGGCCTACTGAAATGAATTGTTTTTATTTAAACGGGGATAGCAGATCCATTCTATGTGTCATACTTGATCATTTCGCGATATTGCCATATTTTTGCTAAAAGGATTTAGTAGAGAACAACAACGATAAAGTTCGCAACTTTTGGTCGCTGATAAAAAAAAGCCTTGCCTATACCAGAAGTAGCGTGACGTCACAGGGGATAGGGCTGCTCACATTTCCCTATTGTTTACAATGCAGCGAGAGAGATTCGGACCGAGAAAGCGACGATTACCCCATTAATTTGAGCGAGGATGAAAGATTTGTGGATGAGGAACGTAAGAGTGAAGGACTAGAATGCAGTGCAGGACGTATCTTTTTTCGCTCTGACCATAACTTAGGTACAAGCGTTCATTGGATTCCACACTTTCTCCTTTTTCTATTGTGGATCAAGGATTTGTATTTTAAACCACCTCGGATACTATATCCTCTTGAAAATGAGAGTCGAGAACGCGAAATGGACATTCACAGTGACTTTTATCTCCACGACAATACATCGGTGAAGCTCTTTAGCTACTGAGCTAACGTGATAGCATCGGGCTCAAATGCAGATAGAAACAAAATAAATAAACCACTGACTGGAAGGATAGACAGAAGATCAACAATACTATTAAACCGTGGACATGTAAATACACGGTTAATAATTTCCAGCTTGGCGAAGCTTAACAATGCCGTTGCTAACGACGCAATTGAAGCTAACTTAGCTACGGAGCGACGTCGGCGGCGGGCGTTGTAGCTTTCGACGACACCCCGGCCACCATCAGAGTCGGCAAGAGACATATATTTCCCCAAAATTACGTACGTGACATGCACATAGCGACATGCACGTACGGGCAAGCGATCAAATGTTTGGAAGCCAAAGTTGTACTCACGGTAGCGCGACTGCTATCCAACTCAAAGTCCCCCTGGTTGTGTTGCTGTAGTCCGCCGTTAATACACCGATCCCACCTACAACTTTCTTCTTTGCAGTCTTCATTGTTCATTAAACAAATTGCAAAAGATTCACCAACACAGATGTCCAGAATACTGTGGAATTTTGAGATGAAAACAGAGTTTTTTTGTATTGGATTCAATGGTGTACCAATACTTCCGTTGCCGCCGTGACGTCACACGCATACGTCATCATACATAGACGTTTTCAACCGGAAGTGTGGCGGGAAATTTAAAATTGCACTTTATAAGTTAACCCGGCCGTATTGGCATGTGTTGCAATGTTAAGATTTCATCATTGATATATAAACTATCAGACTGCGTGGTCGGTAGTAGTGGGTTTCAGTAGGCCTTTAAAATGACCAAAATACATTATATTACATGTTATTATGAATGTGCCTGTTACTACATTATATATATATTAGGGTTGTCCCGATACCAATCATTTGGTACCGGTACCAAAATGTATATCGATACTTTTCCAAATAAAGGGAACTATGGAAAAAAATTGCTTTATTTTAACATAACATTTTACAAGACAATAAACATATGTTTCTATTGCACTCAAATAACAATTTTACAAGGTTAAAATATAAATTAAAGGGCATTAAACAGGGGAGCTGGTTTACTTATTTCAGACAATCTTCCATAGCGGGAGTTCGGATGTTTTTAGAGCGCTTCATTGGATGAATAGAGCAAATCCCTTTACATCCATTGTTAGCTGACTTTTGCTAGCGTTTATTTACAAGTTAGAATGCATAAAAAAGATAAAACTAACATGTACTTGTCCACATATGGATTGTGAATGATAGTCAAAATTCCAAAAAAAAGTGCAATCCCCCTTCAAATGTACAATCCCTTTGGCTGTATCGGGATGTAAAAAACACTACAGGTCTGGGATGTTATGCTATCCCCTCACACTTTACTGATGGCCTGGAGGCTAACTGGCTAGTTAAATCATCATCATGTAGACTTGAGAGAAGATCTATTGTAGCAATCAAAGTTTGTTAATTACTTGGACACCACATGTTTGACTTTTGTTTTTGTTTTATCTCTCCATCGAGCCAAACGAGGCCTTAAATGTCATCCACACTTGGTGCTGAATAAGTCTATTGTTCTGCAGCCTGGAACCAGTTGGGCATATTGTCTGGCCATAGTTATCTTGACTAAGTAAGGGGTTCATTCTGAACCAGTTTTTGAATTTTGCAAATACGTTGCTGATTTGGTTAGTTTTTTCTGCAAAATTTAAAATAATTATGAAACCTCCCCCTCATTATTGTGTGAGACACTGAAAGCTTTCTTTGGAGGTAGAATACAGCATATACATCTCATACAAACAAGTTGCACAGCCACTGCTAAAGGAAATTAGAAAAATCAATAGCTAACCTTGATGTCGACTGACCTGACTTGTAAAAAGAAAGGCTCAGATTCCAAACGGAGCGAGACCTTCTAACCACAGAGGCTGAACTTGTCCTCCTCTGCTGTCCTTGGTCAATGCACAACAGCCTTCTGGCCCACTAACTAAAAGCCAGATTGGCTTCTAACTAGATCACTTAGGCACAAGATGAGTCATATTCTCTGACCTCTAACTCAGATAGGGTAAATTACATATTTAGGTAATTTTATTCCAAACTGCATACCCCAGAGTACCCTAACAATAAAAGTTAATTATATAATTTCTTTGGTAAATGAATCATACCAAAAAGTTTTGCTGAATGATTGTCAGACACAAAATGTTTCTATAGCCCTCTCTGAAATCAAAGAGGCCATTTGCTCAATGCGCAGTGGTAAATAACTGTGCCTTCACAAGTATCCTATGGAGTTTTCTGACCTGCTTGCTCCACTCCTACTCAAAATGTTTAACCAATCATGCCAGCAGGGCCACTCACGCTCTTGCAAGTTTATATAAATGGTTAATGGGTTATACTTGTATAGCGCTTTTGTACCTTCAAGGTACTCAAAGCGCTTTGACACTATTTCCATATTCGCACACTGATGGCGGGAGCTGCCATGCAAGGCCCTAACCACGACCCATCAGGAGCAAGGGTGAAGTGTCTTGCTCAAAGACACAACGGACGCTACGAGTTTGGTAGAAGGTGGGGCTTTAACCAGGAACCCTCAGGTTGCTGGCACAGCCACTCTCCCAACCGCTCCACGCCGTCCCCTGATATCTCTATCATTCACAAGAAAGACAAGGACCCATCAAGCTGTGTGTCCTTTTGCCCAATTTTGCTCCTTTCTGTTGATGTTAAAATTTAAATTTCAGGTCTAAACATCAAATCGTCCCCACATATCGCTACTTTCAGTAGATCTCCTGGAAATCTTACCACCTCGACCACTCAGGACAATGTTATCGCTTTTGCCTCTTTGATTGGCCGATTAAACATATTTTTCTTATAGAAATCTTCACAACCTCCCCTTTTTAATGAGCTTCACAATGTCTTCTCCTTAAGTTAGATAGAATTCTATTCTCTCACTAAAGACCTCTGCTCCAATATTTCAAAAAGCTCTTATTGAGGTATCATAGTAATATATCATCGCCTGATACTGCTGCCATCTTCTCATGCCTGTCTGGCTGCACCCAGACGACGGTACAAGTGCAGGCTCAGGCCGACACCTGATAAGCCAACCAACATGACAACAAATGAAAACGAAGCCGGCAAGTCCGCCAGTCCCGTTAACCAGCACGCGCTTGCGGCGCCACAAACCACAAAAGTGGGGATGGTTTTCAGCGGCAGGAACTGGGAGACTAGTCAGCATAGAGGGAAAAATAAATGTAACAATATACAGAAACATCCTGGATGAAAACCAACGGTTCCCATCCATTCTGAAAGAGTTTGAGAGGTGCTGCAAAGAGGAATGGGCAAAACTGCCAAGAGATAGGTGTGCCAAGCATGTGGCATCGTATTCAAAAAGACTTGCTGCCAAAGGTGCATCAACAAAGTATTGAGCAAAGGGTCTGAATACTTGTACATGTGATTTTTGAGTTTTTTATTTTTAATACATTTGCAAAAATTTCAACATTTCAATTTTTTCTCCCAGAAGGGGTGTACATGAATGAGAAATAAAATGGATTTTAGCAAATGGCTGGAATGACATAAAGAGTGAAACATTTAAAGGGGTCTGAATACTCTCCGTGCACACTGTATAAGGACAGTGACACTGGGTTTTTGAATGTTTCTGAGGGGAAATAAAAATGTTGACTGCATCCAAAATGAACTGTATGTTTTGAACTCACTTTAATAAAATAAATAAATATGGTGATTAAAAAAAAAAAAAAAGTCATATTAGCCAGTAGGATCTTTTTCCTAAGTTTGAAGAACTTTTGTTGGGCAGTCTATGGCGAAGAATGTTGATAGGTTGAAAACACTACACATACACCAGAAATAGATTCTCTGTTAAAAAAAAGATTTGGGGATTTTATAGGGCTGTCCGGATACAACTTTTTCTCTTCCGATAAAATACAGTTATTGGAGACTTGAGTATTAGCCGATTCCGATATTGATTGACATATTATACATACTTGTAGGATATTGGAAAAGGTATGCTCAATTGAGGATAATGGTAGGTATGTAAACACTTACCTATTAACTATTAACCAATTCAAATGGACTTATGCGGTCTTTAAGTTGAAGTGGAGTGGTAATTGTTTTAGGCGACACTTATAGGGTACAATAATTCATGACGTAAAATCAAGCTCATGATGCAGTACGTCGACTGATGCAGACACTGTTGTTACTAGGTACTTTCTAAAATGCTTCTGCCTTGGAGACTAGTATGTGTAAGAAATATGCAACTATAATAAATTTGTTACTTGTTTATATTGACAAATGTGCTGTTTTAGTTCAGTGAAGGACACCTATTACCTATGTCTGGCCTGTGTGCTATTGTGTGCTTAGCTGTTGTGTAGCTGCCAGGTCCCAGTACCCTATAGCCTACCATGTTTACCTTTTGTAAATGACTTGACTAAAACACAATGGAAAACTAACTTTGTGTGCTTTTTGGAGGACATTTAGGTGTAACTGGCTGTCCATCTTAGTAAAAATACACAGCCGGACTGATGCTGCAGACTAATCTCTCATCCAAGTTGCATCCCACCTCTTCTCCCTCCCCCTAAGGTCTTGCAAAAAAAACAAAAAACAGACAAGTGTTTAGGAAGCTTAAATGTGGCATTAAATTGGGGCTGAAAGGATACTGCCTCTTGCCTTGCTTTGGCTATGATGAGGTTCTCCATCATCTGCCGCTGGAGGGTCAGTGTCTGTGTGAGACAACAGAAATGGACATTACATTGTGTACTGACATACTGTGATTCCATTGGCCTGTCTACTTTGTCATTTTACGCAATAGCAAACACATTTAGATAAAAAACACAACAGTCTGACTTCATGGACATGGAAAATAAAGACAAAAACAACTGTCCAGGCTGTTTAAAAAAAGGAATTGAAATAAACAGTTTTTAAGATGTAATATAAATGTAAACAAAAAAGTACATAAAAACCCCAAATACACAGATTGAACACTTTACAGCACGGATGTCAAACTCGTTTTCATTGAGGGCAACATGACATTTATAGCTGCCTTTAGAGGGCTGGTTGTAACAGTGAATACATATACTGTATACATACAAATGTATCATCACCTCATGATATTATTATGCAGTTGCTTATTCTATTAATTTCTTTCCTAATATTTCTAATTTCCCTTAAAGGGGAACTGCACTTTTTTGGGGAATTTTGCCTATCGTTCACAAACATTATGAGAAGTTTAAAGACGATAAAAAAACGCTTAAAAGATGCAGCTAATGGAAGTAACCTTTGTAGCCTTCAAAGCCCTCTAAAACAACTTCAAAACCCTCCATCAACGTTTTATATACACAGTGCAAGTATATATATATAATGCAATAACACACACGTTCATAACAAAATGTAATATGTACAATATTTACCGTATTTTCGTCATTTTAATAATTTCTTCCGCACATTGATTACCATTTCCATAACAGCGCATATTCGACTTCCGGCAACAACTTGTATTCCTCTTCCGGATTCAAACTCGAGTGTGTTCTAATCATTGCAGACTTGGTAAGAAACAACAGAGACGACAATTTTTGGACAAATGAGGATTTACAACCTTGTCTTTTTTAATCTGAATGAACGGAGGATGAACTACTGTTTATAGAAGCCAGAACGGAGAAGAAGTTGAAACGTTGGAGCAGACAGGAGCCGAGAGAGTGAGGTCGGCATGACACGAAGCTGCATATGTGGAATTTGGAGACAAGCTATTCTGACATAAATGGAGTGCTGACCTAACCTGACTCTCGCCAGATCCTTGTAGTTCGCTGAGCTCCACACAAGGATCTGGAACTTCTCTGTATTTCAGAAGGCAGGGCCTTGTAAAAAAATCATTGTATGTGATTGGATAAACCACTTGTCCGTTTTCTTGAATGATGTGCTACTTCAACCACTCACATTGAAATCAACCCGTGACGCTGATGAGAGCGACACTGGGAAATCCAAAACAGAACAGCCGACATATTGGATAACGAAAGAGCGAAAAGTTTGAGAACTTTTACTGAAACAACGCAGCGATGTCAGTACACGATCTATGTCGTTTGTGCAAAAAAAATATGCAGAATCAATGTCAGCACACGACTCCTCGCTGCGTGCCGCCATTGTTGTTTGAATCAAACAGTCGCTTTGGCGCTACGTCACGTCTATAAAATCCCGCCCGGCAATCCTGATTGGTTCATTTTTTTTTTGCTATCTTGAAGGAGTTTGTATTGCCCTCGAGCCCAGACCCTTGTGTGGAGCTCAGCGAACTACAAGGGTCTGTCGAGAGTCTGGTTAGTGCTGACCCAAATAATCGGGAAAGAACATCCTGGACCAAAAGACAACCGTCCATCGAGGGAATAATACTTTAATATCTATCATGATACATGCAGCACGTCACGTGTGTTAGTACAACTACAGTGCATACGCTGTTTGGCTCGCTGTGTACAAACAAAACATGAAATGTGGTCTAATACTTTACCAAATACTTTAGAATGATTGTTCATGATTTTCAGTTAGTGCAGATTGTTGTCCTATCGCAATTTTGTGCATTACAAACTCAAACGTGTTTCGTGCTCAGGTAGAAACTAGTTTATCTCTTGCAGTAGTTCGCTTTTACGGCTAATACTGTAGCATGCCGATGTGTTACAACGATAGAAAAATAGTTCCTCAGTGTTCGCTCTTACAATAACAATGTTGCTACAGCTTGGTTATAATACACGTTACGAAACATAAATTAAGTATTGGTGACGGTTTTTGAATGCATTTTTAAAGTGATTTAGAGGTAGAATTGATTGCTCCAATTAGCTGCATTGCTAGCTTCCTAGAACGAGACGATTTTTACATGTTAGAATGCAAAAAAACCAAAAACTTTTTGTTTTCTTGTCATTCATAATGATTGTGAACTATAGGCAACATTTTTTTTTTAAAAGTGCGGTTCCCCTTTAATGTACCCTGTGCCAAATCTAATTTATGTTATATTTCTAATTTATTTAGCTTGTTTTTTAAATCATCTGATTTTTTTATTCTTACTTTTTTCTTATATGAAGATATTGCTACAATATTTCCCTCTCTTTGTACATTTTTTTTTCTTCTTTCTATCCCCTCCTGCTCCGGTCCAGCTGCGCCAAACATTATTTATATCCATTTAATAAAGTTAAAGGCCTACTGAAACCCACTACTACCGACCACGCAGTCTGATAGTTTATATATCAAAGATGACATCTTAACATTGCAACACATGCCAATACGGCCGGGTTAACTTATAAAGTGCAATTTTAAATTTCCCGCTAAACTTCCAGTTGAAAACGTCTATGTATGATGACGTACGTATGCGCGTGACGTCAATAGTTAAACGGAAGTATTCGGACACCATTGAATCCAATACAAAAAAGCTCTGTTTTCATCTCAAAATTCCACAGTATTCTGGACATCTGTGTTGGTGAATCTTTTGCAATTTGTTTAATGAACAATGAAGACTGCAAAGAAGAAAGTTGTAGGTGGGATCGGTGTATTAGCGGCTGGCTGTAGCAACACAACCAGGAGGACTTTGACTTGGATAGCAGACGCGCTAGCCGACGCTAGCCGACGCTAGCCGCCGACCGCACGGATGATCGGGTGAAGTCCTACGTCCTTCCGTCGATCGCTGGAACACAGGTGAGCACGGGTGTTGATGAGCAGATGAGGGCTGGCTGGCGTAGGTGGAGCGCTAATGTTTTTATCATAGCTCAGTGAGGTCCCGTTGCTAAGTTAGCTTCAATGGCGTCGTTAGCAACAGCATTGTTAAGCTTCGCCAAGCTGGAAAGCATTAACCGTGTATTTACAGGTCCATGGTTTAATAGTATTGTTGATTTTCTGTCTATCCTTCCAGTCAGGGGTTTATTTCTTTGATTGATTCATTGAGACTTTTATTAGTAGGTTGCACAGTGAAGTACATATTCCGTACAATTGACCACTAAATGGTAACACCCGAATAAGTTTTTCAACTTGTTTAAGTCGGGGTCCACTTAAATTGATTCATGATACAGATATATACTATCATATACACTATCATCATAATACAGTCATCACATAAGATAATCACATTGAATTATTTACATTATTTACAATCAGGGGTGTGGAGGGGGGGGGGGGAATATGGACATCAAGTAGTGGACATAGAGAGAGAGAGAGAGAGAGAGAGAGAGAGAGAGAGAGAGAGAGAGAGAGAGAGAGAGAGAGAGAGAGAGAGATCAGAAGGCATAAGAAAAAGAAAAAGTATCTGCATTTGATTGTTTACATTTGATTATTAGCAATCCAGGGAGGGTGTTAGTTTAGGGTTGTAGCTGCCTGGAGGTGAACTTTTATTGCGGTTTTGAAGGAGCATAGAGATGCCCTTTCTTTTATACCTGTTGGGAGCGCATTCCACATTGATGTGGCATAGAAAGAGAATGAGTTAAGACCTTTGTTAGTTCGGAATCTGGGTTCAACGTGGTTAGTGGAGCACCCCCTGGTGTTGTGGTTATGGCGGTCATTTACGTTAAGGAAGTAGTTTGACATGTACTTCGGTATCAGGGAGGTGTAGCGGATTTTATAGACTAGGCTCAGTGCAAGTTGTTTAACTCTGTCCTCCACCTTGAGCCAGCCCACTTTAGAGAAGTGGGTAGGAGTGAGGTGGGATCTGGGGTGGAGGTCTAGAAGTAACCTGACTAGCTTGTTCTGAGATGATTGGAGTTTAGATTTGAGGGTTTTGGAGGTGCTAGGGTACCAGGAGGTGCATGCGTAATCGAAAAAGGGTTGAACGAGAGTTCCCGCCAGAATCCTCAAGGTGCTTTTGTTGACCAGAGAGGAAATTCTGTAGAGAAATCTCGTTCGTTGGTTAACCTTTTTGATTACCTTGGTTGCCATTTTATCACAGGAAAGGTTAGCCTCTAGAATGGAACCTAGGTAGGTGACCTCATCTTTCCTGGTGATAACAATGTCACCTACTTTTATAGTGAAGTCATTGACTTTCTTAAGTTTGATGTGGGACCCAAACAGGATGGATTCTGTTTTACCCAAGTGTATGGATAGCTTGTTGTCAGCAAGCCAGGTGCAAGTTCTACAGAGCTCAGCACTGAGGATTTTCTCCACCTGTGACTTGTCCTTGCCGGATACCAGCAAGGCAGAGTCATCCGCAAACAAAAACAATTCACAGTCGCATGCCGATGACATGTCGTTTATGTATATTAGGAACAGTAAAGGTCCCAATATACTGCCTTGGGGGACTCCACAGCTCACCGAGAGGGGGGGGGGGGGGGGACACGGTGCCGTTCACCTCTACCACCTGCTCCCTCCCCTCCAAGCTCCATGAGGTTTTGTTAAATCCGATTGCTCTGAGCTTATCCAACAGTATAGCGTGGTTAACGGTGTCAAAGGCCTTCTGAAGGTCCAGCATGACCATGCCGCAGTATTTGCCCGCGTCCACCTCATGTTTGATGTGGTCGGTCAGATAGAGAAGGCATGTGTCAGTGGAGTGGTTAGTTCTGAAGCCGGATTGGAATTTGTACATGAGTTTATTAGTGGCAAGGTAACTATCGACCTGTTCATAAACTATTTTCTCCATTACTTTCGAAACGGAACTGAGAATAGAAACAGGTCGGTAGTTGCCAGGTTCCAATTTGCTTCCTTTTTTAAAGAGGGGAGTTACTCTTGCTATCTTAAAATCTTTTGGTACTTGGCCTTGTGTAATTGATAGGTTTATTATGTGCGTGATGATCGGGGCAATGATGGAGGCAGAGTCCCTGAGGAATCTGGAGGGAATATTATCAAGGCCGGTGGCCTTGTTAGGGTGGAGCGCGCTCAATTTTTTAAACACCTCATCAGCTGTGACCATTTCTAATTTGAAATCATCGTTGAATACTCCTAGCTTTCTGTAGAAGGCTTTAATGTGTTCTACACCAAAGCGACCAGAGTGGTGGGACAGCTTGTTGACAAGAGTTGCGGCTATGCTGGTGAAAAAGATGTTAAGTCTGCGAGCTACCTCCATTTTGTCTGTAATGAGGGAGTCACCCTCCTTGATGCTGATGTTGGTGAGTCTTGTTTTAAGTTTCTGGCTGCAACCAGGAAGCTGGTTGTTGAGAATTTTCCAGAGCTCATGTGGCTTATTTGTGTTTTCCTCTATTTTGTCGTTAATGTAATTTTTTTTTAAGGATTTAGTCAGGTTGGTTTACTTATTTCTTAATTTATTGCATTGCTTTTTGAGAGTTAAAAGGAGTAATTTGAGGTTGATATTATTGGGTTGTTTATCTACTTCTGTTTTACATTTTTGGTATTCAGAGTATTTCCTGTCTCTGTCTTTTATGGCAGCTAATAGGTCCGGATTCATCCATGGTTCCGAGCGGGCTTTGATCCTGACTGTTTTCACTGGAGCCATGTCATTTAGTATTTTTAGGAACGCCGTTTTGAAGCGATCCCAAGCAACATCGACCAGGTTGCTCGCGAGCACAGGGGACCAGTCCCACTCATCTAATTTTAAATTTAAATTGTCATTGGAGTATTTTTTGGAGTATTTTTCTTTTGTTTCTATCTGCATTTAAGCACGATGCTATCACGTTAACTCCGTAGCTAAAGAGCTTCACCGATGTATTGTCGTGGAGATAAAAGTCACTGTGAATGTCCATTTCGCGTTCTCGAATCTCATTATCAAGAGGATATAGTATCCGAGGTGGTTTAAAATACAAATCCGTGATCCACAATAGAAAAAGAAGAGAGCGTGGAATCCAATGAGCCAGCTTGTACCTAAGTTACGGTCAGAGCGAAAAAAGATGTGTCCTGCACTGCACTCTAGTCCTTCACTCTCACGTTCCTCATCCACGAATCTTTCATCCTGGTTCAAATTAATGGGGTAATTGTCGCTTTCTCGGTCCGAATCGCTCTCGCTGCTAGGGAAATGTGAGGAGCCTTTCAACTTGTGACGTCACGCTACTTCCGGTACAGGCAAGGCTTTTTTTATCAGCGACCAAAAGTTGCGAACTTTATCGTTGATGTTCTCTACTAAATCCTTTCAGCAAAAATATGGCAATATCGCGAAATGATCAAGTATGACACATAGAATGGATCTGCTATCCCCGTTTAAATAAAAAAAATCATTTCAGAAGGCCTTTAAATAGAAAAAAGGCAACAAGAGAAGTATCCCACAATTCTCTTTTGTAAATTAAATCTGTACAGAAAATATGGAAATCTACATCAACAATAGGATGTGCCTGATTACCGTAATTTCCGGACTATAAGCCGCACCTGACTATAAGCCGCGCCAGCTAAATTTAGGGGAAAATACAGATTGCTCCATATATAAGCCGCACCCGACTATAAGCCGCAGGGTTTTGATGTGTAATTACCGTAGTATATAGGGGTTCCTGCTACCACGGAGGGGATTGTCGGGACAGAGATGACTGTTTGGGAACGCAAAGCGTCCCATTTATTAACAATAAATCTTTCAATCATTCAATCAAACTTTCACATCTTTGACATGGCGAACAGCATTCGTGCAGAGTACAAATAATACAACGGTGCAAAGTAATACAAAGTGCTCGCATGTACGTTATCAAAATAACCAGCCTACCGGTATATGAAAAGTCAGTCTTTAATCATTGTGTCATCGTCTTCCTCCTGCGTACTAAAACCACCGAAATCCTCTTCGTCTGTGTCGGAGAAGAACAGGCCGTAAATAAGCCGCACCGTTGTATAAGCCGCAGGGACCAGAACGAGAGGAAAAAGTAGCGGCTTATAGTCCGGAAATTACGGTAGATGGACAGAACAAAAAAAACTCTAAAAAGAGACTGATTTCAGATTTCATTTGTGCCTTAAAGCAGTGGTCCCCAACCTTTTTTCCACCAGTGACCGGTTTAATGTATGCATTATTTTCACGGACCGCCTTCCTACATGTGACAGATAAAAACAGCAAAAAAAATTAGCAAGAAAAATTTGCCTTTGGCTACAATCTGGCACATTAACATTTGATATGTCCATTAATGTACTCTAACAAAGGAATTGTACTAACCATCTATTAACAAGCTTATTGGCCAAATGTATTTACTTGTAAATGTACCAACAGATTAAGTGAAATAGGACTGAACAGACCTACTCCCAGTATAAACAAGAACACAAAACATAATGACAAATAAAGAGAAAAAAAAGTTTCATTCTAAGGTTGGGGTCTCTAATAGATGACCCTGGGCTAAGCTAGATAAAACGTCTAGGAAATTGAGTTTGATACACGCTTCCACCATCCTAGTCACTGCCGTTGTGTCTTTGGGCAAGATACTTTACCCACCTGCTCCCAGTGCCACCCACACTGGTTTAAATCTAACTTAGATAATGGGTTTCGCTATGTAAAGCGCTTTGAGTCACTCGAGACAAGCGCTATAAAAATATAATGGGAGCCAATATTATACTTTGAAAATTATTTGAAGCTTACTTAAGCCTGTTTTGCATTGATTACTTTTTACGCTAACAATTGTATGGAATAAGAGAAAAATATTTATTATTTTGTTGATATGGTTATATCGTTTTTTTTTCTACCTCATTACTGTACAGTGTTCACAAATAAGTTTATGTCTTGTGTTTTCTTATGATTAAAATGGCGAACTACACGCTAATTTGTATTAGAAATGGCAACAGCGGAGGATGCATGTGCATGTACGAACCAGTCTGCCCCACAACAAAACCATTAAGAAAAAAAAAGGAGCTTATTGACTACATCATCGGACTACAACAATCCGCTGACAGTTTTCCCAATTTGGGACGTCACCAATTGTGCACATTTCTAAGGCAAAATTATTTTCTAAGTATCTCCGCAATGCCTACATGGTTTGATTTCAAATGTTCGGGACTTACTCAAATACACAAACAGAGGTACCAATAGGCAAGAAAAGTTGGTTTTGCATAATAGGTCCCCTTTGAAATAAATCATCATGCAATTGTTTAGTCCAAAATATTCATTTAATCCCTTCAAGCCATGCGACCCATACTCATCCAATTGCATATTTGCCAACCCTCACGAATTTTCCGGGAGGCTCCCGAATTTCAGTGCCTCTCCCGAAAATCTCGCGGGACAACCATTCTCCCAAAAATCTCCCGATTTCAAGCCGGACAACTATATTGGGGGCGTGCCTTAAAGGCACTGCCTTTAGCGTCCTCTCTCACCTGAAAAGGAGACTATTATATATATCTCCGTTATCCATAGGTTTATCTACAACCCATAAAGTAGGCAGGCACGGAACTATTTCTCAGTGTGTGTTTATTCCAGCCGGCACGTTAATACACTGACACACAACATCCGGATTCCCATCATGCATTGCTTCAAAACTACGGCAATTTCCAGCCGGACAAACAATATTGGGGGCATGCCTTAAAGGCACTGCCTTTAGCGTCCTCTCACCTGAAAAGGAGACTATTATATATGTCTCCGTTATCCATAAGTTTATCTTTAAGGATGTGTTCCCGGATTCAGAGTTCGCTCGCCAGTACACAAATGGCAGAACAAAAGCCACTCAAATTCATGCGGCATGGCACGATTGTATCATCATATTAGCAATGATACTTGGATACACACATGTATTTCTGCATCTTGGTGCATTTGTAGCTTTGAAAAAATGATTTCCCTTACATAGAGATTAGCATGTCTAAATAATTCTAAAAATACAACTTAACATGAAAACTAAAAAAAGCACAACAGTGAATATGGTAGAAATAGTGAAAGGTAAGTGTTTTTTTTTTTTTTAAAGTAAGCAGCAAGTACAGTACAGTTAGTAGAACAACTGTGTTTTCATTACTGTACTATATATATATATATATATATATATATATATATATATATATATATATATATATATATATATATATATATATATATATATATATATATATATATACAAACCCCGTTTCCATATGAGTTGGGAAATTGTGTTAGATGTAAATATAAACGGAATACAATGATTTGCAAATCCTTTTCAACCCATATTCAATTGAATGCACTACAAAGACAAGATATTTGATGTTCAAACTCATAAACTTTTTTTTTTTTTTGCAAATAATAATTAACTTAGAATTTCGTGTTGCAACCATGAAATTCTAAGTTAATTGCCAAAGTAGTTGGGAAAGGGCATGTTCACCACTGTGTTACATGGCCTTTCCTTTTAACAACACTCAGTAAATGTTTGGGAACTGAGTTGACACATTTTTTAAGCTTCTCAGGTGGAATTCTTTCCCATTCTTGCTTGATGTACAGCTTAAGTTGTTCTACAGTCCGGGCGTCTCCGTTGTGGTATTTTAGGCTTCATAATGCGCCACACATTTTCAATGGGAGACAGGTCTGGACTACAGGCAGGCCAGTCTAGTACCCGCACTCTTTTACTATGAAGCCACGTTGATGTAACACGTGGCTTGCCATTGTCTTGCTGAAATAAGCAGGGGCGTCCATGGTAACGTTGCTTGGAAGGCAACATATGTTTCTCCAAAACCTGTATGTACCTTTCAGCATTAATGGCGCCTTCACAGATGTGTAAGTTACCCATGTCTTGGGCACTAATACACCCCCATACCATCACAGATGCTGGCTTTTCAACTTTGCGCCTATAACAATCCGGATGGTTCTTTTCCTCTTTGGTCCGGAGGACACGACGTCCACAGTTTCCAAAAACAATTTGAAATGTGGACTCGTCAGACCACAGAACACTTTTCCACTTTGTATCAGTCCATCTTAGATGAGCTCAGGCCCAGCGAAGCCGACAGCGTTTCTGGGTGTTGTTGATAAACGGTTTTCGCCTTGCATAGGAGAGTTATAACTTGCACTTACAGATGTAGCGACCAACTGTAGTTACTGACAGTGGGTTTCTGAAGTGTTCCTGAGCCCATGTGGTGATATCCTTTACACACTGATGTCGCTTGTTGATGCAGTACAGCCTGAGGGATCGAAGGTCACGGGCTTAGCTGCTTACGTGCAGTGATTTCTCCAGATTCGCTGAACCCTTTGATGATATTACGGACCGTAGATTGTGAAATCCCTAAATTCCTTGCAATAGCTGGTTGAGAAAGGTTTTTTTAAACTGTTCAACAATTTGCTCAAGCATTTGTTGACAAAGTGGTGACCCTCGCCCCATCCTTGTTTGTGAATGACTGAGCATTTCATGGAATCTACTTTTATACCCAATCATGGCACCCACCTGTTCCCAATTTGCCTGTTCACCTGTGGGATGTTCCAAATAAGTGTTTGATGAGCATTCCTCAACTTTATCAGTATTTATTGTTACCATTCCCAACTTTTTTGTCACGTGTTGCTGGCATCAAATTCTAAAGTTAATGATTATTTGCAAAAAAAATTTTTTTTATCAGTTTGAACATCAAATATGTTGTCTTTGTAGCATATTCAACTGAATATGGGTTGAAAATGATTTGCAAATCATTGTATTCCGTTTATATTTACATCTAACACAATTTCCCAACTCATATGGAAACGGGGTTTGTATATATATACAAACCCCGTTTCCATATGAATTGGGAAATTGTGTTAGATGTAAATTTAAACGGGATACATCTAACACAATTTCCTAACTCATATGGAAACGGGGTTTGTATATATATATACACAAACCCCGTTTCCATATGAGTTGGGAAATTGTGTTAGATGTAAATATAAACGGGAATAGGTGGGTGCCATGATTGGGTATAAAAACAGCTTCCCAAAAAATGCTCAGTCTTTCACAACAAAGGATGGGGCGAGGTACACCCCTTTGTCCACAACTGCGTGAGCAAATAGTCAAACAGTTTAAGAACAACGTTTCTCAAAGTGCAATTGCAAGAAATGTAGGGATTTCAACATCTACGGTCCATAATATCATCAAAAGGTTCAGAGAATGTGGAGAAATCACTCTACGTAAGCAGCATGGCCGGAAACCAACATTGAATGACCGTGACCTTCGATCCCTCAGACGGCACTGTATCAAAAACCGACATCAATCTCTAAAGGATATCACCACATGGGCTCAGGAACACTTTAGAAAACCACTGTCACTAAATACAGTTGGTCGCTACATCTGTAAGTGCAAGTTAAAGCTCTACTATGCAAAGCGAAAGCCATTTATCAACAACATCCAGAAACGCCGCCGGCTTCTCTGGGCCCGAGATCATCTAAGATGGACTCATGCAAAGTGGAAAAGTGTTCTGTGGTCTGACGAGTCCACATTTCAAATTGTTTTTGGAAATATTCGACATTGTGTCATCCGGACCAAAGGGGAAGCGAACCATCCAGACTGTTATCGACGCAAAGTTCAGAAGCCAGCATCTGTGATGGTATGGGGGTGCATTAGTGCCCAAGGCATAGGTAACTTACACATCTGTGAAGGCACCATTAATGCTGAAAGGTACATACAGGTTTTGGAACAACATATGCTGCCATCTAAGCGCCGTCTTTTTCATGGACGCCCCTGCTTATTTCAGCAAGACAATGCCAAGCCACATTCAGCACATTTGTGTTACAACAGCGTTGCTTTGTAAAAAAAGAGTGCAGGTACTTTCCTGGCCCGCCTGCAGTCCAGACCTGTCTCCCATCGAAAATGTGTGGCGCATTATGAAGCGTAAAATACGACAGCGGAGACCCCGGACTGTTGAACGACTGAAGCTCTACATAAAACAAGAATGGGAAAGAATTCCACTTCAACAATTAGTTTCCTCAGTTCCCAATCGTTTATTGAGTGTTGTTAAAAGAAAAGGTGATGTAACACAGTGGTGAACATGCCCTTTCCCAACTACTTTGGCACGTGTTGCAGCCATGAAATTCTAAGTTAATTATTATTTGCAAAAAAATAAATAAAGTTTATGAGTTTGAACATCAAATATCTTGTCTTTGTAGTGCATTAAATTGAATATGGGTTGAAAGGGATTTTCAAATCATTGTATTCCGTTTATATTTACATCTAACACAATTTCCCAACTCATATGGAAACGGGGTTTGTATATATATATATATATATATATATATATATATATATATATATATATATATATATATATATATATATATACACTATCGTTCAAAAGTTTGGGGTCACATTGAAATGTCCTTATTTTTGAAGGAAAAGCACTGTACTTTTCAATGAAGATAACTTTAAACTAGTCTTAACTTTAAAGAAATACACTCTATACATTGCTAATGTGGTAAATGACAATTCTAGCTGCAAATGTCTGGTTTTTGGTGCAATATCTACTAAGGTGTATAGAGGCCCATTTTCAGCAACTGTCACTCCAGTGTTCTAATGGTACAATGTGTTTGCTCATTGGCTCAGAAGGCTAATTGATGATTAGAAAACCCTTGTGCAATCATGTTCACACATCTGAAAACAGTTTAGCTCGTTACAGAAGCTACAAAACTTCCTTTGAGCAGATTGAGTTTCTGGAGCATCACATTTGTGGGGTCAATTAAACGCTCTAAATGGCCAGAAAAAGAGAACTTTCATCTGAAACTCGACAGTCTATTCTTGTTCTTAGAAATGAAGGCTATTCCACAAAAATGTTTGGGTGACCCCAAACTTTTGAACGGTAGTGTATATATATATATATATAATATAAGAAATAACTTTATTTTCATTGAATTCTAGCTATAAATATACTCCTCCCCCACCACGCCCACCCCCCACTTCCTCAATCTCCCCAATTTGGAGGTCTCAAGGTTGGCAAGTATGTCCAATTGTGTCCCCCTCATATCTGAAATCTAAATTTTGTCCTTGTTCGTCCACGTTTAATGCGCGCACACACACAAACACACACACACACACTTACTAAAGAAGTCTTCTGATAGGCTTGACCAGGTGTGAGTCTTGCCAGGCGAGCCTCATAATTGGCTTTTAGCTTCTGATTCAAATGTGAGGCTTCTTCAATAGGTGTCAGCTCCCTGGAGCACACAAGCAGTGTTTCAAAATGATATAAAACATTATCACTATAATTCTAATAACACATTACTATCATACAGTGCTTTTCTAAATACTTGCTTGATTGACGAGTAGGAAAATAAAGACATGAGTTTGGAGAAATTTCTGGAAGGTTGAGAGTGTTGCAGAGTTTAAAAAAAAAATTATATTCCAGTGTCACAGGAAATATAAAAATTGGTCATAGAAAATATATTAGAAACTGCAGCTTGAATTAACTTCAATCTTTCCAGATTTTGCCAAATTCATGCGGCATGGCACGATTGTATCATCATATTAGCAATGACATTTGGATACACACATGTATTTCTGCATCTTGGTGCATTTGTAGCTTTGAAAAAATGATTTCCTTTACATAGAGATTAGCATGTCTAAATCATTCGAAAAATACAACTTAACATGAAAACTAAAAAAAACAGTGAATATTGTAAAAACAGAAAAAAGACCAACAAAAAAGCTCCTAATAACATTAATAAAACAAAAAGCTGGAATGAAAGCTGTTTTATGTATAATTTAATAACATTTCTTTAAAATTTTTTATTTATTTTAAAGTAAAAAATATCCTGTTGGGGCTGCATCCTTTGATAGGAATAAATGACTTACAAAGACTTGCTTAGTTTTTAAATACAAATTCCACTTGTAATGGAATGAAACATATCATTTCTAGAGGAAGGAAAGGCTGGAGATGTGTGTTAAGTTTTAGGTGTTAAGATACAGGATTTTTTCATAAGGTCACAATATGGACAAAAATATTAAATATAATATCCCCTGCTCAGTCAGTGCACTGTCCTTGCAATAATACTAAGATAAAATATTTAAAAGAGTACAAAATTACATATTTCTTCTGACATTGCAGTTACATAGAAAACACATGTAATGGTTACGTGGAAAAAACGAATCGGACAGACTAATTACTGCAGGAAACAGCGATGTAATCTCGTGAAAGTAAACAAACTAGGGAATCAGGATACGATCATCTATGAATGAGATCAGCCGATACCAATCACATGTATTAACTGTAATTTTCTTAATGTATTTATGGTGAGTGCTATTAGACTTCGACTTTCTTTATTGTCATTCAAATTTGAACTTTATAGTACAGATAAGAACGCAATTTCATTGCATTAGCTCGTTGTAGTGCAGGATAAAAGAGCAATAAGGTGCAGAGTGTTAGCATTTACAAAAGAAGGTGCAGATATAAATAGATTACTGTACAGATAAATATATTGCACTTTTGCATATGCATCCACGTTTACGGATGCATATTATATTGTCTTTATAGTCCAGCGAGTTAATCTGTTTTTTGGGGGAATTGAGGAGATTATTATGATGCTTTCAAGAGTTCTTATGGCCTGAGGGAAGAAGCTGTTACAGAACCTGGAGGTTCTGCTACGGAGGCTGCGGAACCTCTTTCCAGAGTCCAGCAGTGAGAACAGTCCTTGATGGGGGTGGGAGGAGTCTCTACTGATTTTCTGCGCCCTGGTCAGGCAGCGGCTTTTTGCGATCTCCCGGATAGGAGGAAAAGGAGTCATGATGATCTTTTCCGTTGTCCTCATCACTCTCTGCAGAGACTTCCGGTCTGAGGCACTGCAGGCTCCAGTCCAGACAGAGATGCTGTTGGTCAGCAGGCTCTCTATAGTGCCTCTGTAGATTTTGGTGAGAATGGGGGAGGGAGCTATGCTCTTTTCATCCAACGCAAAAAGTGCATGCGCAAATGAGCTCTTTTTATAAGAGCTCCGGTGTGTAGGGACCAGGTCAGATTGACAGTTATCTGCACCCCCAGGAACTTGGTGCTGCTTACTATCTCCACTGCTGTGCCGTTGATGAAGAGTGGAGTGTGGCTGGACTGGTGACTCCTGAAGTCGACGATGATCTCCTTGGTCTTGTCGACGTTCAGGACCAGGTTGTTGGTTATGCACCAGTCAAACAGATGTTTTACCTCCTTCCTGTAGTCCATGTCGTTTTTGTCCTGGCTGAGGCCCACTACTGTTGTATCTGTCCGCATACTTCACATTGTGGTTAGTAGTGGACCTGGCGCAGCAGTCATGGGTCATCAGTGTGAACAGCAGCAGATTCAGGACGCAGCCCTGGGGGGAGCCGGTGCTCAGGGAGATGGCACTGGAGGTGTTGTCGCCCACTCTCACAGACTGGGGTCTGTCTGTTAGGAAGTCAAGGAGCCAGTTGCATAGGGGGGTGCTGAATCTAAGGGGGGAACTGAATCCAAGGGGGGCCAGTTTGCTCACCAGGTGCTGCGGGATGATTGTGCTGAACGCCGAGTTGAAGTCCAGAAACAACATCTGCACGTGTATGTTCTTTCCTTCCAGATGTTCTAAGCTCAAATGGAGTGCTAAGGAGATGGCGTCCTCTGTGGAGCGATTAGGGCAATAAGCAAACTGGTACGGGTCGAACTTGGGGGGGAAGTCTGGAGACAATATGTTCCTTTACCAGCCAGTGTACCAATATCAACACACAATTCATTCCTGCTTGCTCTCTCTTAGGGTGGATGCTCCCCTCTACACTCCCCTCATTTTTCCCTGCTTGGCTTCTTTGTCTCATCTTAACTTTCTAAGAGCCTCTCTTTTGCACTGTTCACTGAAATTTATAACATGGAATTGATAAACTGGTCTCTCAACGCAATTGACAAGAACTTCTCAACGAGAAGCTCAGGTTTGGGGTAAGCTGCCTGTCCTGACGGACCATTTGCTGTTGCTACACAATAGACTAGTGGGAGAAGTGGAGGGTCTGATGCCTGCCGATTCTTTCCGTTGAAGACATTGAAAATGTCTATCTATTTGGGACTTTGACAACAGGTCGCTCTGGTCTATCGACAAATTCTGAGGACAGTGGCAGCCTTTCAAGGAGCCCAGAGGATGCCTGTTGTGATTGATGGGATGGGCAGGGCTGTGGGCACTCAGCCTACGGTGATTTCTGGCCACTATCTCTTTATTTGCTGCAATGGAGGTCATTATTAACTTAGAGGAGCTACTCCCCACTGTGTATAAAAATACAGTTAGCTGCTAGCTGCCTATGTCAGCCAGAAAAAAAAAATCCAAGTATCCGCCAGAGGGGACCGACTCTTGTGATTGGCATTGAAAACCATTAATTGGCATTGGCTGATTCAACTTTTTCACATAAATTAGCTGATAATGATTGGTTGCTGATGCATCCCTGGATCCTTAAAACAAATACATAAATGAACACTTAAACAGGCACTTTTTCGGAATAAAAATAACACCGTAAACTACTACTATTTTCAAGTTGACGTCGACATACATGGTCAACTGCTTATGTCAACATAACATGTGACAGTCAAACGAGATTTCTATTTAAAATGTTCAGATTATTTGTACATGAAAAAAAGGTAAATTTACGCAAATGGAGTTAAAATAAAATGTCTATTTAAAAAAAAAAAACACACGTTAAAAACGCATTTATTGGCTGGCATGCAAATGTTGTCCAAGCCAGAAAAGGCAACTAGAGATGACTAGCACATAACACCTCTGTTCATCAATATAGATGACGTGTATATCATTTATAAAATCAGGGCACACTTATACGTAGTCCAATTGACTCTGAGTCTTATGGCGCAATATACTATAAAGTGCTCTATGAGTAAAACCATCCAATCTCTACCATGTTGATATGGAATAAGTTGCAAAAGAAATCTGTGTTGTGTTCTCTTCAATGAAATACTTTATTACTTTTATAGGTTGACTTTGTTAACTTTGGGAGGGTCATATTACCATTTATTTCCTACTTGTACCTCCTTTTTGTGGGGCTATATTTGCATCTATGTGACTCTCTATGTTACACATATATTACTAAAAATAATCACAATCTATTTGTGGGGATCCATCCCCATTAACTTTACTCTTAAAAAAAAAGACAACGCCATAGATTCGACTGGTTGTCGACAATGGAAAGATTTTACTGTGAAAATCCTCAGTGAAAGACTGCCCTAATGTTTACACTTTTATAGACTTAAGCCTGAAATATACTCTCGCGTCGCGTAGCTTGCATCCGTGGATTTTTGGGAGGTGCATGTAGGCCTACGCAAGCTACGCGACGCGAGAGTATACACCAGCCTTTACATTTTACTCTTGTTTTTTCATGATTATACTGTGATTTCTGTTGGGTTACTGTGCTTTCTGCTTTTCCACTGTTGTGGCACCTTTTTCTAGTCGGCGTTCACACTTGCTTTACTCAGCATTAGAGTGCACTCGCATTTGAGAACTGAGATCCTTCTTTCAGGCAATCTTGGTCCACCTGTTTGTTGCAGTCCTGGGTTTGGTGGACAGCGGTCACACTTGACCAAATGCAGTATGAGCAAAAGGACTAGAGCTGATTTTAAACTGAATGTGTGAACGCACACTTAAAGGGCCCCTTTAATGCTGACAACGTTGGCATGTATTTCATAGTTCTGTACATAAAATGTATGTCTACAGGTAAAATTTCCCCCAAAATAGACACAGTAGAGATTTTTGACTTGTTGTCTAACAGGTTTCAGCACATTTTTGAATGACCTACAGAAGACTAGAGACAATTTCACCGTAGCCACGTGTACATGGGCCACATTTATTTAATCTGATCAACATTCGGATTACAATATTACTGTGTACGTGGACCCTGAAAAAAACAATGCGATTACGTCTTGAATTTTCATGCATCACACCTTAAATCGAAATACTTTACTTTGGACATGCGCACCATATACCACAATAGGAAAGATGTGTTATTGTTTGTGCTATGGCGCCATCTTTTGGGCGAGTTCACTTTACTGCAGGTGCTGAAAAAGCAGTAGACTTCCACTGTAAACAAACATGGCTTTGTGCATTTCTGCTTGTCCGACGTTATCACGGTATATATTTATAATTTTTTCCTTATGTTCACTACTTTTGTTTTACCTCTCTTTTTGAAATGGAGCTGTTCTGTGCTTTTTATGTTGTGATTATGTACAGGTTGCGTCTTCTTGTTACAAGATTTTTTGTATGTGTCCCGAGAATAACAGTTAATGCTTGGAGTAGTTGTAATGTCCTGACAACTGGATCCTTTCTTTTATTGATAGATCGACACTTGACACTCAATAACATACTTTAGTTTTTGCTAATCTCGTTTTCACACAACAAACTCACAGCATATAATGCTACTTCTGTACAAGTTGAATGAGGGGAGACAGCAGCAGGAAAATTGCTTCATTCCAAGACTATTAAATACAGTATAGCTGGCATCAAAGACATGCGCAGTAAGGATAATTTCAAACCGAATCTCGGAAGTAGTGTTTTCATGCGCTACAATCAGAATGACTATCAGCATAAACCACCTGTTTCGATCGGATTTTAATTTTGATCCGATTGTGTGTGATCGGGTCAGAATATTTCAAATGGCGTGTTTACATGAAGCATTTTTATTCCGATCAAATGTGTCCATGTGCACATAGCTATTGTGTAGTATGTGTTTTGGTAGCATCTTCATCCTGAATCACGATATTTTCGCACAGAATTTAAAAGGAATTATCAATATGGCTGCCAGATGCATTGTTGCAGGTTGTATCAATACAACTAAAGAAGGGGTCAGCCCGCAAAAATATTTCCAAATGATGGGAATATGAGGAAAGTATGGCACTCTCCAGTCAAATTGACCTATGGGACGGCGTGGCGAAGTTGGTAGAGTGGCCGTGTCAGCAATCGGAGTGTTGCTGGTTACTGGGGTTCAATCCCCACCTTCTACCATCCTAGTCACGTCCGGTGTCCTTGGGCAAGACACTTCACCCTTGCTCCTGATGGCAGCTCCCGCCATCAGTGTGTGAATGTGTGTGTGAATGGGTGAATGTGGAAATACTGTCAAAGCGCTTTGAGTACCTTGAAGGTAGAAAAGCGCTATACAAGTATAACCCATTTATTTATCATTTATGCAAAATGGGACGAGCCAAGTGAAAGGAGTCTAATTTGCAGCGATCATTTCAATGATTTGGACTTTGAAGAAAAAACGTTTTGGTTGGAATTTTGTATGGAAAAAATGAAAAAGAAGATACGCTGCTAGCATTTTGTTTTTACGTCCTCATCTACTGATGTTTTTTTTCAAGATACTTGAGGAACCGCTGAAAGAGCATGAGGAAACACTGGCTATGGTGTCTTTGGAAAAGAAGGAGAGTCTGGAAATGACATTTATTTTATATTTAATTTTTGCTCATAATGTTATGCAGATAAATTTTAAAGTAATTATGGTCCAGGGCAAGAAAAAAATTTAACAAAATGATCAAAATAATAATTTTACATGCCTTTCTTCACACTTTCTATGCGGGGAAATTGGGCCCAGTTCTGTAGATGACATCACACCAAGAGGGGGCAACAAATTGAATCTGGTGATGGAAAGGGGGCGTTCCAAGTACAGTTAGTTATCTAACCATTACTCAAAAACGAATTGATATGTTGAGAAATGACTGCCAGATTAATTTACAAAAGCAAAAAAATAATAAAGAGAATATGTTAGTGACGCTATGGGTCCTTAATCCATGCTGCTATACAAGCTGTACACTGACAGGGCCCTTGAAACAAGATAAATTAATTAACTAGCGTCTCATTGGCCCTGCTACCGTCTGACAGTATCCCTCATTGAACATAGCAATATGTAGTCTATAGCATAAAAAACACAGCCTTACTTTTTGTGCATATCCTTTAACACCACTGTTTGTAGTCTTTGGAAGACATGAGGAGGCAGGAAAGGGGACCGCACCCGATCATCACCCGGGTGCCGGCAAGTATTCGTGGGACTGGACTCTTCCTGCTCACTGGAAGAAGTAGCTGTGACAGCAGAGTTGGGATTAAAGAAGGGTTAAAGATCATGTGACTATTCAATGGATTACTGGTTGCAGCATGCTAGGTGGTAATTGTAGTATTCCAACCTGCATTAATGACCGTAGCAACTGGACAACAGCTGGACTGGCTCGTTGAAAGCGAAGAGGAACCAGAGGCCGAAAGAGCAGAGGGGTCAGCGGTCTTGTTTAGAAATGACCTGGCTCGCTCCAGACACTGCTCAGCCAGTGTCAACATGCGTTCCACCTTCGGCTGAACCATGTCCTTCTCCGAGGCTAAGCAGCGAGAGTTGTGAAGAACACAAAGTGATGTTTTCAAGGAATATGTTCTTAAACTGTTATTGAGTTGAGCTGCTTTTGTTTTTGCAAACTAAAAATATTAAGTCAAAGATGTCACCTGAGATCTGACCTGTGATTTAGTTTTGAGCTTACAATCACCCACTGTATTCAGACTGATTGCTTTAAACCTGGTTAGGATGATTAACAACACTGCTGCTGTGTCTCTTCAGTCTCCTGTTATATTCTTCCCTATAAGCAGTCACAAGCCACACAAAATATGCACCGCATTACCATTTATTAGGGGTGGAACGGTTACAAAAATCCACTGTTGGAATCTTATCACGGTTTTCGGTTGGGTTGTTGTTTTTGACAACCAGAATACTACATATCCCAACAACCCACCATTATCATGTATTAGTTGTGGTTCTTACAACATATCTTATTACAAACCCCGTTTTCCCATATGATTTGGGAAATTGTGTTAGATGTAAATACAAACGGAATACAATGATTTGCAAATCCTTTTCAACCCATATTCAATTGAATGCACTACAAAGACAAGATATTTGATGTTCAAACTCATAAATGTTTTTGTTTTTTTTGCAAATAATAATTAACTTAGAATATCATGGCTGCAACACGTGCCAAAGTAGTTGGGAAAGGGCATGTTCACCACTGTGTTACATCACCTTTTCTTTTAACAACACTCAATAAACGATTGGGAACTGAGGAAAATAATTGTTGAAGCTTTGAAAGTGGAATTCTTTCCCATTCTTGTTTTATGTAGAGCTTCAGTCGTTCAACAGTCCGGGGTCTCCGCTGTCGTATTTTACGCTTCATAATGCGCCACACATTTTCGATGGGAGACAGGTCTGGACTGCAGGCGGGCCAGGAAAGTACCCGCACTCTTTTTTTTACGAAGCCACGCTGTTGTAACACGTGCTGAATGTATGCAGTTGTGGACAAAGGGGTGTACCTCGCCCCATCCTTTCTTGTGAAAGACTGAGCATTTTTTGGGAAGCTGTTTTTATACCCAATCATGGCACCCACCTGTTCCCAATTAGCCTGCACACCTGTGGGATGTTCCAAATAAGTGTTTGATGAGCATTCCTCAACTTTATCAGTATTTATTACCACCTTTCCCAACTTCTTTGTCACGTGTTGCTGGCATCAAATTCTAAAGTTAATGATTAATTGCAAAAAAAAATATGTTTATCAGTTTGAACATCAAATATGTTGTCTTTGTAGCATATTCAACTGAATATGGGTTGAAAATGATTTGCAAATCATTGTATTCCGTTTATATTTACATCTAACACAATTTCCCAACTCATATAGAAACGGTGTTTGTAAATAAAACTTTAAAATGTTTAAAGCTCTGACCCTTGAATTAGTGTAAAAAATAAAAACTACAAGTGTACAATCTTTATAACCAAAATAAATACTGTACTAGGCCTGGGCAATATGGCAAAAAAAAAAAATATCACAAATAATTTTTTTAATGTCATCGGATCTCGATTTATATCACAATCTTTTTCTTTTTTTTCCATTATTGCGGATTGTCCCGTGCAGGATTATACCGAGTACCACATCCTTACTGTTTACTACTGCAGTATCTGGTAACAGACATTCCCACCATGTTTGATTGAAGTAATGTATGCTAACAGTAGACAAATGTTGTTTTGTTCATATATATAATTGTGTTTACGAGAGGTGCAACAATACAGGTAACCCACGCTACGGTCCGTACTTGGTTTAAAGGCCACGGTTTTGCTTCTTTTTTTGGTACATTTTGTGGAGGTAAAGAGAACAACTTTTTTTCCTCTCAAAGTTATTTTGTTTTTTTTGCTTGACATCACAAACGTTCTGCAGTAGACAAAGTATCACTGGTGTACTGAATACAATAAGACTTTTATTTCAAGTTAACATTTACTAAACAACACTTTCAAAAGGTAAATTAATTGTATTCTTTAATTGGTTGTATACATCAGTGCTTCTCACCATTGCTTTGGCAAACAACAAGCGGTGACCCAGTTTATGTAGTTTTTAAAACCCAAATACTGAAGCTTATATTGGATAAAAATACATTAAAGAGCAGTTTGAGTATGAGGTACTGTAAAATAATGTGTACCAACACAAAACAAGTTCAATTATTATTTCAAAATGTTTTTCTATCCACAGGGATGGGCGATATATCGAGTTTGTAAGATATATCGATATATTTTTAAACAAGATATGAATTAAGAAAATATCGTAATATCGATATAATTTATTTCACATTAAAATGACCAAACACCGCTTATTTGTTGTGTTCCTTGTTCTCTCCCGCTTCCCGTTCCCTGTCAAAACTCCATGGACTACTCAACCCCTCCCCTTCCTCCGTCCAAGATGTGCTTGCACGTGTAAGAACATCCATGATTGGTTGGTTGTTTACAATGAAGAGTCACGATTGGTTGAGATTAGGGCAAAACATTATGGACAGGCCAATCAGAGGCAAGATAGGGCGGGTCATGGAACCAGGAAGGGAAATCACAACAGACATCCCAAATGACAACGAGAGAGTCGTAGAAGAGAGGAGGGAATATTCAAGCAGGCGATTTATATATTAAAAAAACTACTGGAAGATGACAGAGGGATTCTCTTATTTAGATTTTTCTTTTAGCGATGTAGACGACATCCAGGAAACCCACAATGCGTTTACTTGGTCACATTTGGACAAATGTATGCGTCTGGGTAAAACATTCATTTGAGTTGTTTACCATGTAAGACCAAATCAAAACTGTTCTCCAGTTGCCTAACCGGGCATATTTCGCACAAGAAATGCTGCCAAAAACGTATGCCGAAGTGAGGAAGATAATAGCTGCACAGTTAAGTAATAATCACTTACTTGGCGTTGACCAGAACCAAGTGTGTGTGACAGTCCATTGTCAACTGGGAATTAAAAAGTGCCTCCCTGCAAATGTATTTTTATCTGAGTTGAAAACATTTTGTATTATTTGCACAGCTATGTTATTTATTTTATGAAATAATATTTTTCTGTTTTATTTATGTTATGAATTATGTGCTACTTAAACAGTTTCTTTTCTGCGCTGTTAATACCCATCTTGACTAACTGGGTTAATAAAAGTGCCACAGACTGTTTACAGTACAGTTGTCATTCAGTTCAATTTCAGTGAATATCGCTCAAAAATGAATACCATATTTTTCGGACTATAAGTCGCAGTTTTTTTCATAGTTTGGCCGGGGGTGCAACTTATACTCAGGAGCGACTTATGTGTGAAATTATTAACACATTACCGTAAAATATCAAATAATATTATTTAGCTCATTCACGTAAGAGACTAGACCAGACCTGGGCATTCTGCGGCCCACGGGCCGCATCCGGCCCTTTGTGCGTCCCTGTCCGGCCCGCGTGAGGCCAATTATAAATTACAAAATAAATTTTAAAAAGTATCTATGTCGAGTGTGCAATACAACGGTGCTGCTTTTGTTTTGAAAATCGTTATTTGTATTACTTCCGTGTGGACGTATGCGTGTGCGTGATTGTGAGTGAATGTGAACAGCTGCAATCATTAATTACAAAATAAAGTTGAAAAAACATCTATGTCGTGCGCGCAATACAACTGTGCTGCTTTTATTTTAAAAAGTATTATTTATGGGCGTGTGTCCGTGTGTAACCTGCGAGTGAAGGTGCACATGCAGCGACAAGTGATGCACGGTTTACACCCGAGACGCTAAAAAGAGAAAAGTTGAAATGGCGTGTTTCCAACAAGACATGGACTGCAAAGCAACGTTCCCTCGAAGGTGCGTGACTGCGCAATTGCGCACTGCTCAAGCGTCTGCTGCGCGCAGCAAATATATGCCGCGCACCAAATCAAATCCCATCTGAATTCTAAACAAAATAAACATATTTATTCTATGTAATTTTGCAATGCAACTCTGAGTGACAGTGACAACAAGCGGCCCTAACGGTGTTCGTCAACACCGTTCAATTGAACACCGTTCAATTATTGTAACGTATATCGAGATGCTTCGAGGACAGGAATTATATCGATCACTTTATTGAGCAAAACTGTTTATATTCGGACATAACCACACCAAAAACATGAGTAAAACACTTCTATCTCGAAAAACTAGTAATTTTCTGCCGTACAAACCAGGCCAAAACCAACTTGTCATCTGTCACCAACACGCATAGCACTAAACCACTGGTGCGTTTATGGCCACACAAAAAGTCGGACAACTCAAACACCACACAAAGTTACACTATGACTCCTCAGTAATACGTGTGCTTATTTTACTGTCATTTATTATTAATGTTAATTTATTTATATTAGTCATGGAATGCTGTTACACACACTATGTTGAAGTATTACTATTATTATTATTATTATTTATCTTACGGTATATATCAAAAAAAATATTGAGCAAAATTTAATTGAAATATTGTCGATGTGGCCCTCCAGCAGTGCTCGGGTTGCTCATGCGGCCCCGGGTAAAAATTAATTGCCCACCCCTGGACTAGACGTACAAGATACTTTTGTAAGATAAAAGTAGCTTGAATAGTCTCCAACACCCCCACGACTTCGAGATGGACAGGTGGTAAAAAAAATGGATGGAAATGTACCAATTAGTGCTTTAGTTACACAATGCTCATGTAAGCTACTTTTTTGAAAAAAAGAGGCTTCCATATGACGTCACATCCGCTTTTCTTCTTTGCGGCTTAATTCACACGATGGTCAAGCAGCTTGAGCGTAGCATTAAAACAAGTGAGAGAGAGTGTAAAGTTTGAGCAGAAAATGCCGTATTGCTGTTCTGTTCTTGTGTGTTACAATTGCTTAAATATAGAGATAGGAAATAGCTTTCATATAGTCCCGATAAAGTAAAAAAAAAACGAAAGTGCGTCGAAGGAAATGGCTCTTAAAAATATCACTTTCATCATCTTGTGGAATACAATCGGACCATGCTTGTGTCTGCAGCGATCACTTTGTAAAATGTTTGAACATTTGATTTCTCTGAGAAACTTTCTGTCATGCAATCGAGTTTATTCTCTACTACTATATTAGTAGTGTATGAGAGCAAAATTAAATGTGAAGAAAGAACAATAGATTGCATTAGTTTGTGTTCTGTTGTGGTTCCTATGCCTAAATACAACTACGAAGACCTGGTTGTGCCAATAAACTGCTAGTCAGCTGCTGGTGTTGGTCCACTGTGTTTCATCAAGTCCAGAGTCAATGCAGCTGTGTACCAAGAGATTTTAGAGCACTACATGCTTCCATCTGTTGAAAAGCTCTATGGAGATGATGATTTCATTTTCCAGCGTGATCTGGCCCACAGTGCCAAAACCACCAGTAACTGGTGTACTGACCATGGCATTACTGTCCTCGATTGGCCTGCCAACTCCCCTGACCTGAACCCCATAGAGAATTTGTGGGGTATTGTGAAGAAGAAGCTGAAAGACACCAGACCCAATAATGCAAATGAGCTAAAGGCCGCTATTGAAGCATCCTGGGCATCCATAACACCTCAGCAATGCCACAGGCTTATTGCCTCCATGCCACGCCGCATTGATGCAGTAATCCGTGCAAAAGGATTCCCAACCAAGTACTGAGTGCATTAATTTACATTTGCAAATGTTGGATTTTGTTTTGCTGTTATAAATCTTTTTTTTTACTTGGTCTGAGGAAATATTCAAATTTTTTGAGATACGATTTTTGAGTTTTCTTAAGCTGTATGTCACAATCAGCAATATTAAACTAATAAAAGGCTTGCAATATTTAAGTTGATGTGTAATGAATCCAGAATGTATGACATTTTTGTTTTTTTAATTGTATGACAGAAAATAAAGAAATTTATCACAATATTCTAATTTTCTGAGACAGTCCTGTATATAGCTAAATAATGAGACAAAATAGACTTCACACCATAACAACAAATGCAGACATGAATTGTAGCAAAGACTAATATTTGTAGCAGGAAAGCAACTGCAAACAAACTAATCTTTTATCTCATTAGCGTCACGATCACAGCAGCACAGCACTTGTTATGTCAATCAAATACGTTACTTAGCGATGCACGAATAAGTCCAACTTTGTCTTTCACAGATTAATGCTTAATTTGTGGACCCCTCCAGATGTAAAGGGGGACGGCGTGGCGCGGTTGGGAGAGTGGCCGTGCCAGCAACCTGAGGGTTCCTGGTTCGATCCCCACCTTCTACCAACTTCGTCACATCCGTTGTGTCCTTGAGCAAGACACTTCACCCTTGCTCCTGATGGGTCGTGGTTAGCGCCTTGCATGGCAGCTCCCGCCATCAGTGTGTGAATGTGTGTGTGAATGGGTGAATGTGGAAATAGTGTCAAAGCGCTTTGAGTACCTTGAAGGTGGAAAAGCGCTACACAAGTATAACCCATTTTACCACTTACCATTTAAAGACATGATGTGCCTCCAATCTTTTCTTCTCTAAAATAGTGTCAAGTGAAGTGAGGTAGCAGTAACCTCTTGGTGATGATAAAATGTTTAAATCTTTTTTTTTAATATTTTTCTTAAGAGTGTTAAAATCCACTCCATCCCATTTAAAAAATATATATTTCATGATCGCTTTTATTTTTGCCTCTAAACCTTTCAAAATAAGCCTAGATCTGCATTGATTCAGGTAAATAAACAGTAGCCTCATGGGGCTTATAGGCCATCGCCTGAAACCAGGAAGTGTGTTGCTGTTCTCAAGGGCATTTGACGGCTGTCATGTGTTTGAGTGGAGACTAGGGGATATAGATATATATGAATGATATACAGCTGGTATAGGCTTCAGCACCCACCGCAACGCCGTAAGGGATAAGCAGTAGAAAATGGATGAATGGATGGATGAATGAATGATATACATTTGGCCGACGATAAAGCTTTTTACACTATCGCTGTATCGTGATATTGTAGGTTAAAGGCCTACTGAAACCCACTACTACCAACCACGCAGTCTGATAGTTTATATATCAATGATGAAATCTTAACATTGCAACACATGCCAATACGGCCGGGTTAACTTATAAAGTGCAATTTTAGACTTCCCGCTAAACTTCCGGTTGAAAACGTCTATATATGATGACGTATGCGCGTGACGTCAATAGATAAACGGAAGTATTGGTACCCCATTGAATCCAATACAAAAAATCTATGTTTTCATTTCAAAATTCCACAGTATTCTGGACATCTGCGTTGGTGAATCTTTTGCAATTTGTTTAATGAACAATGGAGACAGCAAAGAAGAAAGTTGTAGGTGGGATCGGTGTATTAACGGCTGGCTGTAGCAACACAACCAGGAGGACTTAGTTGGATAGCAGACGCGCTAGCCGACGCTAGCCGACGCTAGCCGCCAACCGCACGGATGATCGGGTGAAGTCCTTCGTCGCGCCGTCGATCGCTGGAACGCAGCACGGGTGTTGATGAGCAGATGAAGGCTGGCTGGCGTAGGTGGAGCGCTAATGTTTTTATCATAGCTCTGTGAGGTCCGGTTGCTAAGTTAGCTTCAATGGCGTCGTTAGCAACAGCATTGTTAAGCGTTGCCAGGCTGAGAAATATTAACCGTGTAGTTACATGTACATGGTTTAATAGTATTGTTGATCTTCTGTCTATCCTTCCAGTCAGGGATTTATTTATTTTGTTTCTATCTGCATTTGAGCACGATGCTATCACGTTAGCTCAATAGTTAAAGAGCTTCGCCGATGTATTGTTGTGGAGATAAAAGTCACTGTGAATGTCCATTTCGCGTTCTCGACTCTCATTTTCAAGAGGATATAGTATCCGAGGTGGTTTAAAATACAAATCTGTGATCCACAATAGAAAAAGGAGAAAGTGTGGAATCCAATGAACCCTTGTACCTAAGTTACGGTCAGATCGAAAAAAGATACGCCCTGCACTGCCTCTCTAGTCCTTCACTGTCACTTTCCTCATCCACGAATCTTTCATCCTCGCTCAAATGAATGGGGTAATCGTCGCTTTCTCTGTCCGAATCTCTCTCGCTCCATTGAAAACAATGGTAGAATATGAGGAGTCCTTCCTCTGGTGACGTCACGCTACTTCCGGTACAGGCAATGCTTTTTTTATCAGCGACCAAAAGTTGCGACCTTTATCGTTGTTGTTCTCTACTAAATCCTTTCATCAAAAATATGGCAATATCGCGAAATGATCAAGTATGACACATAGAATGGATCTGCTATCCCTGTTTAAATAAAAAAAATTCATTTCAGTAGGCCTTTAAATGACACATTCTAGCTGTGTACTGCACATTTGACAGCATCAAGCGAAATAACACCATGTCCTCAAGGTACTGTAGCATTCTTGCTATTGGCCAATGTCCCTCCAGAGTGCAGCAATTTTTCAGTATTTATACAGATCCCAAATACAGATCAGCAGTAACCAGAAGGTAAGAAAAGTTGGTTTTGCATATTATTGGGAAACAAAACGCCAGATAATGTCTTACCTTATACACACACCATAATAATACTCATATGTTGAAGCACATCAAACGGTGCACCCTACACTTATCTCTTATGTTTGACAGTCATCTACTGGTCACACTTGTCATTACACCATGTACCAAATAAAATTGCTTTGAGGAGGGTAAGCTTAACCAAACTTATTCCTTACATTAGGCGCACCAGGTTATAAGGCGCACCGTCGAGTTTTGAGGGAAAAAAAGGATTTTAAGTGCGCCTTATAGTCCGGAAAATACGGTATTTGAAAACAAAACATTATGTTAGCTTTTGTGCTATAGGTGACAAAGCAAATAGTGTTATATCAAATATATCTTAATAATTAATTAGTTTAATTTTCAGAACATTTTGAAGGCCAATAAAAAAACTAATTACAGGCCAAAAAATGGCCCGCGGTCCACATTTTGGACAACCCTGGTGTACACTATGACTGACTTAAGATTAGATATCATTTTGGTATAAGTTCTGACTTACACTAAAACTCCTCAACCAGAAGACCACATGTAGGAATATAGATACTAATAAGTTAGAGCTTACTTTGAGACACAGCTTCCTCCAAAAGGACATGTGATATGTAGTTGATTGTCCGAAGGTATTCACAGTAAGCTTCCTGCAAGAAGAACAACACAATACCTTACAATAAACCAGACACAAACTGCTGTTTCAGCAATACAGTAGTACCTTGGGATTGATGAGTGCTTGCATGTTTGTTGAAATACGAACTGTCTCTAGGCTAATTGGCATGCTTTCGTTTACGTGCAAAAAATTGTGTTAGGAGCCACCCCACCACTCGTTGTAGTGAATGTCACAGTGAACCCCGTAAGATCAGCTGTTTCTTTCATTCAAAAATTTCGGCTCATTTTTATACTTAGCAAATTTATCCCGCGGGCCGGATAAAACCTGTACGGGCCATACGTTTGACACCCCTAATCTACACATTAGCGGTTTCGGGCACCCTGTCCGGATGGACCGGTCGCTTCGCATAACGAACAAATCCTGCGGAGTATGTTTTGACATCATTGAGAGGTACTGTAACAACATCACAATTCGGGAGGAAATATGTACCCCCCACCCCCCCCCCCCCCACCCCACCCCTCCCCACCTTGAGTTTTTATCCATTTCACTTTGGCTCTTTTATATGTCAAGGGAGTTTGAGGGCCAGCCAGCCTACTGAAACCCACTACTACCGACCACGCAGTCTGAAAGTTTATATATCAATGATGAAATCTTAACATTGCAACACATGCCAATACGGCCGGGTTAGATTACTAAAGTGCAATTTTAAATTTCCCGCGAAATATCCTGCTGAAAACGTCTCGGTACGATGACGCCTGCGCATGACGTCACGGATTGTAGAGGACATTTTGGGACAGCATTGTGGCCAGCTATTAAGTCGTCGGTTTTCATCGCAAAATTCCACAGTATTCTGGACATCTGAGTTGGTGAATCTTTTGCAATTTGTTCAACGAACGATGGAGACAGCAAAGAAGAAAGCTGTAGGTGGGAAGCGGTGTATTAGCGGCCGGCTGCAGCAACACAAACACGTAGCTGGTGTTTCATTGTTTACATTCCCGAAAGCTGACAGTCAAGCTTTACCATTGGCCTGTGGAGAACTGGGACAACAGAGACTCTTACCAGGAGGACTTTGAGTTGGATGCGCAGACGCGGTACCGTGAGTACGTATGCAGCTGCGGCTTCCAAACATTTGATCGCTTGCCCGTATGTGCGTGCCGCTATGTACATGTCACGTACGTAACTTTGGGGACTTTGGGGAAATATATGTGCTGTATGAACTTTGGGGAGGTGAACGGTACTTTGGGCTGTGGGATTGAGTGTGTTGTGCGGGTGTTTGAGTTGCACAACACACATATTGGCGGGTTATATGGACGGGAGGGGGGAGGTGTTTGTTATGCGGGATTAATTTGTGGCATGCCCTCTAGTCCTTCACTCTTACTTTCCTCATCCACAAATCTTTCATCCTTGCTCAAATTAAAGGGGAAATCGTCGCTTTCTCGGTCCGAATCGCTCTCGCTGCTGGTGGCCATGATTGTAAACAATGTGCAGATGTGAGGAGCTCCACAACCTGTGACGTCACGCGCGATATCGTCTGCTACTTCCGGTACAGGCAAGGCTTTTTTATCAGCGACCAAAAGTTGCGAACTTTATCGTCGATGTTCTCTACTAAATCCTTTCAGCAAAAATATGGCAATATCGCGAAATGATCAAGTATGACACATAGAATGGACCTGCTATCCCCGTTTAAATAAGAAAATCGCATTTCATTAGGCCTTTAATATGGATAACGGCAAACATGCAGACACGTTCATTGGGCACAACATACATTTATTTCCTCTCAAACTATTCTATTTTTCACTTCAGGTTAATTTCATCTAAAAAAAAAAAATAATAATAATAAATAAAAAAAGCATGCATGTGCTAGCAAAATAAAATACAAATGTGGACGGCGTGGCGAAGTTGGTAGAGTGGCTGTGCCAGCAATCGGAGTGTTGCTGGTTACTGGGGTTCAATTCCCACCTTCTACCTTCCTAGTCACGTCCGTTGTGTCCTTGGGCAAGACACTTCAACCTTTGCCTCTGATGGCTGCTGGTTAGCGCCTCGCATGGCAGCTCCCGCCATCAGTGTGTGAATGTGTGTGTGAATGGGTAAATGTGGAAATACTGTCAAAGCGCTTTGAGTACCTTGAAGGTAGAAAAGCGCTATACAAGTATAACCCATTTATCATTTAATGCACCTGAGATAGGCTCCAGCACCCCGCGACCCCTAAAAGGGACAAGCGGTAGGGATGGTGCTTAAAATCTGCCTTTGCAACTTCAAAATTAAGGCACAAATATAACGCCATAAGATAGCGCTCTACCCCGAAAGGGACAAGCGGTAGAAAATGAATGGATGGAAGATAGCGCTCTAAGAATATCTGTATATGTTCAATAAATAAAGATAAGATAGCTTTCTAAAATATCCATATGTTCAATAAACAATGATAAGACAGCGTACTAAATAAACATATATTTATAAATAAAAATAAGATAGCTTTCTGAAGTGACAGCTAGTTGACATAAGTAGCTTCCGTTTCGTTTAAGCGACACCTACCTTGTGTCTGTTTCCTCCGTCCAGATTTATTGCCGTTTTCGCCATTTTCATGGCATTCTGAAGCGGCTTCACGTCAGCTGTAGCCATGTTGATATTTTTAAAATGCTGAGTTGACTTCCATGTTTATTCGCTACTTTCCCATGTTCCGTACCCGGATGCACCATGAGTACAGGCATGCGCAAATAGTACGTCACTTCCTGTTACTTTGTGAGACAGCAGTTCTGTTCCAGTTACCATGGTTCTCTTTTTTGTCATTTTTATTTCAATGACGATGTAATATAAAACATTATGTACAAAATAAAAATAAAATGTAATTCAAGAATACAGTATTTATTTTGAAAGCGCAAGGATCCGTACAAAAACCTGAATACTTAAAAAACAAAGTTGTTGTTGAAGAGCAACAATTAGATTAAAACAATGGTTTGATTTCATATCTCATTCAACAAAAATTAAAATCACCACTCAGCAAAACGAAAAAATGTACTACATCCATGCATCCATCCAAAGAGGGTGTAAAAACAGTTGTTTTTTATTATCCAAAACCGGAACCGGAAGTTGCTATTTAAAGACGAGACCGCGGACTTTTTATTTAATTCATTATTTTTTATAATTGGGACAAGTACACAAAAACTGGTACAACGAATAACGCAAATACTTGTACGATGCAATAAGAAGAGCAGATATCAACAAATGGAACAAATGGTGTTCATGGCTCATTAAAGGTCTGTGCTGCGCATAGTGTCAACACCAATTTTAGCAAAAAAGTAAATATAAAGTTACATGATCAACTTATTTCTTAGTATAATCAATTGCAAACATTGTTCCGTAATAAATGGCAAAAACAATACAAATGCTTAGTGATTCACTATTGGAAATTCAGAATTTCCATCCTTCCATCCGTTTTCTACCGTTTGTCCCTCTCAGGGTTGCGGGGGGCTATAGCTGCATTTGGGCAGAAGGCGGGGTACACCCTGGACAAGTCAAATTTGGAATTTCAATTTAATTCATTTGAAGAATTTGAATTTGTATTCATTTCGCTCCACATTATTTTGGATTGGAAAAAAAAAGCGAAATTTAATTCATTGTAATTCAGATTTTTTTTTTATAGCCATGTAACAGACAAACAAAGGTGTTGGTAAAATTAAAAACAAATTCCTTAAATTTTCAATAGGATCAAGCCAAGCATAATACACATTACAGTATTTTTACAACATTTCCCACATTTTCACAACATGTCAAATTAAATGATTGGTTTTATAGAAGAGGCTTTTTATGCAAGTGTGGATAGTGGGGATCACCTCGAGAACACGCATACAAAAATGAAAGAGAAGATTATAAATTAAAACAAAAATGAGCTAGTTAAAAAAGAGAACGAAGAAAGCATTATGGACGTTGATATTAATATGAATAAATTAATACTAGAATTAAATGGAAGCAAACATTCTGCTAGAGGAGACGATCAATTAAGCTATGTTATTTTTCAGAAACTACAAAAGATATTGCAATTATTTTATAAGATCCATCATAGATGAGTCCAGGCCCAGCGAAGCCAACGGCATTTCTGGGTGTTGTTGATAAACGGTTTTCGCCTTGCATAGGAGAGTTTTAACTTGCACTTACAGATGTAGCGACCAACTGTAGTTACTGACAGTGGGTTTCTGAAGTGTTCCTGAGCCCATGTGGGGATATTCTTTACACACTGATGTCGCTTGTTGATGCAGTGCAGCCTGAGGGATCGAAGGTCACGGGCTTAGCTGCTTACATGCAGTGATTTCTCCAGATTCTCTGAAACCTTTGATGATATTACGGACCGTAGATGGTGAAATCCCTAAATTCCTTGCAATAGCTGGTTGAGAAAGGTTTTTCTTAAACTGTTCAACAATATGCTCACACATTTCTTGACAAAGTGGTGACCCTCGCCCCATCCTTGTTTGTGAATGACTGAGCATTTCATGGAATCTACTTTTATACCCAATCATGGCACCCACGTTCCCAATTTGCCTGTTCACCTGTGGGATGTTCCAAATAAGTGTTTGATGAGCATTCCTCAACTTTATCAGTATTTATTGTTACCTTTCCCAACTTCTTTGTCACGTGTTGCTGGCATCAAATTCTAAAGTTAATGATTTTTTGCACAAAAAAAAAAGTTTATCAGTTTGAACATCAAATATGTTGTCTTTGTAGCATATTAAACTGAATATGGGTTGAAAATGATTAGCAAATCATTGTATTCCGTTTATATTTACATCTAACACAATTTCCCAACTCATATGGAAACGGGGTTTGTAGATAGATAATATGTGTCTACATTTTTTTTTCCATTTTATTTACATAGTACATAGATTGTGTGTATGTATATAGATAGATAGATAGATAGATAGATATACATGTATCCAGTATCATTATTAACAATAAGGTATAGAGGAGAATACACAACGAGCAAAAAGTAGGTGACAGTGTCATCACCAGGAAAGATGAGGTCACCTACCTAGGTTCCATTCTAGAGGCTAACCTTTCCTGTGATAAAATGGCAACCAAGGTAATCAAAAAGGTTAACCAACGAACGAGATTTCTCTACAGAATTTCCTCTCTGGTCAACAAAAGCACCTTGAGGATTCTGGCGGGAACTCTCGTTCAACCCTTTTTCGATTACGCATGCACCTCCTGGTACCCTAGCACCTCCAAAACCCTCAAATCTAAACTCCAAACATCTCAGAACAAGCTAGTCAGGTTACTTCTAGACCTCCACCCCAGATCCCACCTCACTCCTACCCACTTCTCTAAAGTGGGCTGGCTCAAGGTGGAGGACAGAGTTAAACAACTTGCACTGAGCCTAGTCTATAAAATCCGCTACACCTCCCTGATACCGAAGTACATGTCAAACTACTTCCTTAACGTAAATGACCGCCATAACCACAACACCAGGGGGTGCTCCACTAACCACGTTAAACCCAGATTCCGAACTAACAAAGGTCTTAACTCATTCTCTTTCTATGCCACATCAATGTGGAATGCGCTCCCAACAGGTATAAAAGAAAGGGCATCTCTATCCTCCTTCAAAACCGCTATAAAAGTTCACCTCCAGGCAGCTACAACCCTAAACTAACACCCTCCCCGGATTGCTAATAATCAAATGTAAACAATCAAATGCAGATTCTTTTTCTTATGCCTTCTGATCTCTCTCTCTCTCTCTCTCTCTCTCTATGTCCACTACTTGATGTCCATACCCCCCCCCCCACCCCACCCCCCCTCCACACTCCTGATTGTAAATAATGTAAATAATTCAATGTGATTATCTTGTGTGATGACTGTATTATGATGATAGTATATATGATAGTATATATCTGTATCATGAATCAATTTAAGTGGACCCCGACTTAAACAAGTTGAAAAACTTATTCGGGTGTTACCATTTAGTGGTCAATTGTACGGAATATGTACTTCACTGTGCAACCTACTAATAAAAGTCTCAATCTCAATCAATCAATCAATCAGCACATGCTCCACACTCCCGTACAGTAGGTGGCGGTATGCACCTTCTAAGTTATGGCTGCAACCCGTCAGAATACATGGAAGAGGAAGAAGGAGAAGAAGAAGAAGGCGCTGAGGAACATAAGACCAAAATACTTCCGACATTGATTGTTTTTATCCAGCGGAGGAAGTCAGCTGTCATGGAATACATCAAATGTTTCTAGCGCTGGGATTGACCAAGGTAGACTTTCTTTCAAACAATAATACGTCAATGTTTAGTAATACATTTTCACTTCCAACTTGGCAGTCATAGCAGTATGATGCGGCTAATCACCAGCTAATGCTGCTAGCCTGTTTGGGTGGCTGACTGTTTGTATGCAGCGCGATGAAGAAGTCAACTATTCTACATTTTATGATTTAGAAATGTCAATAATGGATTAGTGTCAGCGTACAATGATACCGCTAACTACTAATACATTTTTGGTACAGCATAATCAAGTCGCTCAGCAACGCAGCATCACAAGCACTCGTTTATTCCAATAAGAAATATCACTATTATGCAGCAATATTATATTTTTACTTTTTAACACGACACTGTGCCAAACCCGATAAAACCACTTGGATAAACTATAATCAACTATGCGACCTCAGATTCATTACATTACTGTGTATTGTGTATGGGAAAACATTTCCATTACCCTAAAATATGTTTGTCACACACTTATTAAATGTTGTGTAAAATGTATATGTACTCGCCACAAATATCTGATAATGATAACCGTGAGGTCCAGTTATTATATCTATATTATATTGTCTCACACTTCAATCATTTGCAAGACTATTAATGAAGTTAACATTCCAAGACCTTAGATGGCAATAGTGTATAGACTGGGGGTCAGCAACCCGCGGCTCTTTAATGCCGCTTTAGTGGTGTTTTTAAAAAATGATTGAAAATAGAAAAAGATGGGTGGGGGGGGGCGCGATTTTTTGTTGTTTTAGTACGTTTTTTGTTTGAGGACAAAATTGACACAAACCTTCCCAATTGGTAGAAAAGCCCACTGTTTAATATGTTTGTGTGTATGCTTCACTGATGAGAGTATTTGGTTTTGTCCTACTAATTCCGGCGGTTCTTGAACTCATCATAGTGTGGACTGTGACACAACAGTTTGTTTACATGTAAAATCTTCCACTCCTCATTTGTCTCATTTTGTCCACCAAAAGTTTAACGCTGTGCGTGAATGCACAAGGGTGTGCTTTGTTGATGTTATTGACCTGTTGGAGTGCTAATCAGGCATATTTGGTCAGTGCATGACTGCAAGCTAATCAATGCTAACATGCTATTTAGCCTAGCTGTATGTACATATTGCATCATTATGCCTCATTTATAGGTATATTTGAGCTCATTTAATATCTTCTACTTTTATCCTCTTTGTATATAATTTAGTTTTGCATGTTTAATGACACATTATCTGAATGTAATATTGGCTGCATTTCAGATAGTTGTTTGCGTGCGTGCCTTGTTGTTCCAGACCACAGCAAACATTACCTACCTTGCCAAAGATTGTAATAAATCTATTAAATGAAGACAGCCTGCCGTTTCCTTTAACTTGGACACACATCTATACTTTTGGCCAATAAAGCCAGTAATTTCCAGGAGTTATCTCACCTTCTGAGTAACCTCTGATTTACTAATGGTTTCTAATGTTGTAAAAATGTGTAAAATAAATATTAAATTTCAACATTTCTGTGAACAAAGATTTGCTTCAGCCTGCGACACATAGTCATTTTGATAGTAGGCTATTATAGCTAATATAGACACTTACATCATGTGTTGCCTTTATTATAAGACTTATATACGGCTTTTAATTTGTTGCGGCTCCAGACAGATTAATTTTTTGTATTTTTGTTCCAATATGGCTCTTTCAGCATTTTGGGTTGCTGACCCCTGGTATAGACTATAGTGTGTTGCCATAGTCAGGGAGTAGTCTTTGCCATTAAGCTAAATATGCCTCTTCTGTTGAAGTACCAGTAGAATGGAAAAACAAGTTGACTTTATATTTAAGATTGTGTTTCATTGTATCCATTAAACCATATCCGATTGTATTTAGAATTCGCAAAGTATGAGAAAATACTGTCTAAACATCACAAAATGCCACAATTTCAGAAGGCCATTTCGAATATTCCGCTCTGAATGTCTTTGGCAATTTCCATAGATTGACGTCACAGTGGGAACGCTTGTGCATGCAGACCAGTCATACTGGAAATATGCAAAAATTACAAAGATATGTTCTATCATTCACAATCCCTATATAAGACATGAAGACATACAGTATGTTTTTCTTTTTCTCGTCCACCCACACAACCGTCTAAATAACCATCCAAAACCTGCTAACAATACTTTATTTACATATCGGGACCTACTCAGTGGCCCAGTGGTTAGAGTGTTTGCCCTGAGATCGGTAGGTTGTGCAGTGTTTCCCATAAACTGCCAAAATACCTGTGGGGGCGTGGCTATGGGCGTGGTCACAATGACATCATCGAGTAATTTGCATAATTTACTACAATGATATGATTTTCTCTAAAAAGGCTAAAAAAATGTATACTTACTAATTAATAATAACAGTTTTGTTTTAAACGTCCATCCATCCATCCTTTTTACAATATAATTACAACACTTTATGTACATATTTATATACAGATTTGAACAATAAGTTATTCACTGAAATATATTTATTGTGGTTCTTACAAAAAATATATCTTATAAAATATAAAAGCTAAAATGTCTCTTAAAGTTCTGCCCCTTTAATCAGTGCATACTAAATAATTTAACTTTAGCCTACTACTACAACCATATTATTTACCAGCAACATAAAGTGAAACAGAGGCAGAGGTGTCCTGCCACAGTCAGTAACAAATAAACAGAAAACAGTAGTGGTCAAATACAAATAAGGCAACAAGAGAAGTATCCTACACTTCTCTTTTTTAAAGTAAATCTGAACAGCCTATATGGGCATCTACATCAACTATATGATTTGCCTGAGAAGCTGGACAGGACAAAAAATATATTATTATTTTTTTCTATTTGTGGCGGACGTAATTCTTTTGTGGCGGGCCGCCACAAATAAATAAATGTCTGGGAAACACTGTTGTGAGTTCAAACCCCGGCCGAGTCATTCCAAAGACTATAAAAATGGGACCCATTACCTCCCTGCTTGGCACTCAGCATCAAGGGTTGGAATTGGGGGTTAAATCACCAAAAATGATTCCTGGGCGCTGCTGCTCACCGCTCCCCTCACCTCTCAGGGGGTGATCAAGGGTGATGGGTCAAATGCAGAGAATAATTTTGCCACACCTAGTGTGTGTGTGTGACAATCATTGGTACTTTAACTTAGATATTAACCAAATATTCGCAATGTTTTTATTATAAGCGCTAACGCAGACCAACTATTTTTTAGCGGCGCATTGATAACAGAGAGCTCAGCTAACTATAGCTTATGCTGCTGTACTATGAGCCAGACGGTGTCCTGCTACTGCTGCGTTGTGTCTCGGCTCGTCAAAGTTATTCTATGTTAAATTATGCCTCCCTACTGGATAATAGCAGGATTTAGCCATAAATCTAGATCTGTTTGCAAATCTGTGACATTCAATTTATACGACAACCGAAGACGATGTCTGCAGGCAGAAACTTTTCCTTTTTAACCCTTTTTTGGATTATGATTCATTCTCAATCTAAACAGGAAGATATGAAGATTGTGTTAGTCCTTGTCACAGTGAGAGCAGACATTGTACAGTAAGCAATTGTTTTATTATGTTTGTAGTTTGTTTTTCTTGTTTAGCACTTAGCAATACTGCTACATGATGCTTAGTGTTTCACTGAAGCTGGATCTGTTTAGCACACAGCTTCTAAAACTTGTAGCTCATCCTCCTTATATTCAGGCTATAAAAAGTTAAAGTACCAATGATTAGGTGTGGCGAAATTATTCTCTGCATTTGATCCATCACCCTTGATCACCCTCTGGGAGGTGAGGGGAGCAGTGAGCAGCAGCGGTGGCCACGCCCGGGAATCATTTTTGGTGATTTAACCCCCAATTCCAACCCTTGATGCTGAGTGCCAAGCAGAGAGGTAATGGGTAAAATATAAAGGTTTTGAATCATATTTTTCCCAAAGTAATCGTTGGCTCTCACAAAGTCTGCATGATTAGCATTGTTGTTGGTGGGGAAAGGATCTGTGGTTCCCACCTTTACGTCACAGATCATGTGACTGGCTTGCTCTTTATCTCTCAAAATAGCTCGGGAGTCTCAGTAAGATTGATAACATTTTGACCGTATCTATTTACTCGCAAACTTTGTTAGTCTTTTGGTGTTATCAGTCAGACACTAGCTTCAATATAGAGGCAACGTCCATTTTCTACCGCTTGTCCCTTCATGTTTTTCCCAATACACTGTTACTTTTAAGTCCTACAAATATGAATATATATACTGTTTATAATGTCAGTGTTGTCACTTATTACACACCAGCTGTTTGATTTAACGTGAATCATACTTGTAGTTTTCGTGACGAAATTCGGAAGTGTTGAAATTACTATGACTAATGCAAATCACTAGCATGTGTATGGCACATTAGGTGTGAATTAGCATTGAGCTAGCACATTTTGATCAGTGGAGCCTTACTTTTGAGTGATTACTATCAGCCGTGCTTGCTTTTTTGGCATGGAACATTTTACCTTTACCTAGAGGTAGTCCATCAAGTGCTTCAGTCTACAACCGGACTTAATGTCATGTGTAACAAAGTATCGAAATATGGTACTGCTTTTACGTGAATCGGTACCTGGTACCACCAATAAAAGTATATACTTTGGTGCACACCTCAAGGTGTAACTGGGCACCATTTTATTTCATCTTGCACTTCCGTCATTTGTATTCAGTATGTTTTATTATTATTTATACATTTTTACACATTTACTTATTTGTGAGACAAAATGTATAAATTCACCCCCAAAACAGTTGTTTTTGTAAAAGCTGTAAAATACCTATACACCCCACGTATGAATTGTTTCTACAAGGGCTGTGTCGTTCGAGCGTCCACTGATCAAGTACATGATCGGCCATTGACGATTAATGCCATTTAATGTTGATACTGTCTTGCTGACAAGTGAGAGCAGCTAATTATGTGTCTCCATACACAGTGTGGAGATGCTCCCCTAAGTTAATAACAATCACCTCCATTACAGCAATAATCTGCATTTCTTAGTGTCTTAATTATCATTATCAAGTATTAGGACAAGGCAAACCATGTTAAACACCAGAAGAAAACCAGGTGTAAATAGTGTGTTGAAATTGTTAAATTGACAATAATATTCACCATAAATAAAGTAAAAAATGGACAGTGGATACGTTGATCTTTATCTTTGTTAGCTGGTAAACTTACAATTACAGTAGGGAATCAAATATTAGTTCCCCCCACTGTATTTATAATACAGTAAACCAGTTATTGAACTAAAATAATTTTGCACATCTTTTTGCCAACATTGGCTGCAGGAATCCATCATCCAAACCAGCTGCTGACAGACTTCATTGTGGAATAAAATGAAGAGGAAACGTCGAGGCTCAAGGCCGTGTGAAGCTGAGAAGAGGGCACGTGGAAACCGAAGAGCTCAGAAGAACGTCCATGCAGCAACACCTGCTCTACAACGTGTTACTACAGATGCTAACTACACTTCAACCAACCAGCACAAGCAGACAGAAATCAAGTCCAACACCTCCAGTGAGTAGCTCAGTTATTTTGTTTAATGAATATTCATTCCTGATTTCTCCCAATATTTTAAATTGGAGACTTTCTATCAGAGGTGGGTGGAGTAGCAAAACATTTTACTCAAAAAAGAGTACCACTAGTTTTAGACAGAATATAGGTGGGGTCCCCAAAACTTTTTGTGTATGTATATGTATATATATATACACACACACATATATATATATGTATATATATTTACACACACACATATGTATGTACATGTGTGTGTGTATATATATATATATTTATTTATTTATTTTTAAAAACATTTAATTTGGGAATTCCCGTGAACCATTTATTGGGCGCTGGCGGGCTGGATGTGGCCCACGGGCCGTAGTTTGGGGACCCCTGCTTAAGCGTAATATGACTCAAGTAAACGTTGTCTTGAAATAATTACTCGAGTAAACAAGTTTTCAGTGACATTTTTTTTACTGAGTAACTGGTGACTAGCTTCTCATGTATTTAGTAGGTAATTTTTGGTACATAAACTTTTATCTCAGTTGGTGTTTTGCGTGTGTGTGAGAAAGAGGCACATTTTAAAATCACTTGCTAATGTTATCATATGCACAGGTAAAACATAAATACATCTTGAACTTACTGTCAACATGTTTTCTTTAGTTGGAAGTGGAATTCTTGTAGACTGAAAAGTAAACATTTCTACTGACACAAATGACAGTGAATTATATAAATGTTATTTTTTTTAGTTCAAAAGTAAACATCGGAGAGTTCTGACGTTTCACTTTTTACACTGCAGTTTGACTGTGGTCATGTGACTGCCCGGCTGAGTTTGATTGGTAAAACAGAGTCACGTGACATAAGTCTCTAACGAGCAAAATGAATTGCTAACACTAATCAATAGAATATAAATAAATATTAGAGATGTCCGATAATATCGGGCTGCCGATCTTATCGGCCGATAAATGCTTTAAAAAATGTAATATTGGAAATTATCGGTATCGGTTAGGAAATTATCGGTATCAGTTTCAAAAAGTAAAATGTATGACTTTTTAAAATGCTGCTGTACGTAGTGGTACACGGACGTAGGGAGAAGTTTAGAGCGGCAATAAACCTTAAAGGCACTGCCTTTGCGTGCCGGCCCAATCACATAATACCTACGGCTTTTCACACACACAAGTGAAAGCAAGGCATACTTGGTCAATAGCCATACAGGTCACACTGAGGGTGTCGTATAAACAACTTTAACACTGTTACAAATATGCGCCACACTGTGAACCCACACCAAACAAGAATGAAAAACACATTTCGGGAGAACATCCGCACCGTAACACAACATAAACACAACAAAACAAATACCCAGAACCCTTTGCAGCACTAACTCTTCCGGGACGCTACAATTTACACCCCCCACTACCCCCTACCCCCTCACCTCAACCCGCCCCCCAAACCCTGCCCACCTCAACGTCCTCATGCTCTCTCAGGGAGAGCATGTCCCAAATTCCAAGCTGCTGTTTTGAGGCATGTTAAAAAAAATAATGCACTTTTGTGACTTCAATAGTAAATATGGCAGTGTCATGTTGGCATTTTTTTCCATAACTTGAGTTGATTTATTTTGGAAAACCTTGTTACATTGTTTAATGCATCCAGCGGGGCATCACAACAAAATTAGGCATAATAATGTGTTAATTCAATGACTGTATATATCGGTATCGGTTGATATCGGTATCAGTAATTAAGAGTTGGACAATATCGGAATATCGGATATCGGCAAAAAAGCCATTATCGGACATCTCTAATAAATATGATATAAAAAACAATTAATGTAGCGGTCAGAAAGAAATTCGTAAAAGTAGGATATTTTTTAAGTAATACATATGTTGTATTAAAACTACTCTGACAAGTACAGTGTATCCAACAAGTTACTGGAGTAAATGAGTACATGCAGTTTATACCCACCTCAGGTATTTGATAGCAAATGTTTCACATAACAAGATGAATTTACATCTTAAAATGGATGGTTTTGTGCTTTATCCCAACAGGTCGACTGTCCGCTGCTGTCTGCAGGCTTTGCCACGGAAAGTTTTCTGCACGGAGTTTGCGACATGCTTTCAGCAAATGGCCTCAGGATTCTCTGGATGTCGTTGAGGACAAAGAGTATGTTGCAGCCCAGTCGCCCGCTTTGTTCCACGCTGACTTCCAACGACTGGTTGGCGTGCAGTTGGACCCCGATCCCCGATTATCTGCATTTGTTTGTAAGAAATGTCACAGCAAGTTCTACAAATGCAACAGCATCCTGCTGCACTTTCTACAGATGGTTAATGTGCTGCCTGTTGGCAAAGACAACCCTAAAAGCAGGTAAGATCAGTATTGGCTCTCAAAATAGTAAATATACAGCACCCCAGATTTCATTTGCACTTCCTCCTAAATGTCAGTTAAATACCCAAGCTAATATTTCCATAAGAAATAATGTTCAGTTCAGTTCAGTTTATTTGGAACATGCATACGATACAATGTAATGCATCACATATTTCCAGTTGTTTCATTACAGCACACTCGAAAAGGAGTAGCAAGAAGCTGAGCTTATTTAATCCTACCCCTTTCATACCATAGTAATTTCATCCCATCCCCTTTTTCTCTGTAACAGAACAGTGAATAAATAAATAATATACCATAGTAAGTAAACAAATACTAAATACATAAATAATCTTAATCTCAAAAGAAAAAGGGGTTCAAGATGTTCATCATTATTATTGTTGTGTGTACTTTGTGAACACTTGTAGTTTGAACAGTCTCTTAAACTGAATCATATTGGTGCTTTGTTGGATTTCTTTGGTTAAAGGCCTACTGAAACCCACTACTACCGACCACGCAGTCTGATAGTTTATATATCAATGATGAAATCTTAACATTGCAACACATGCCAATACGACTGGGTTAGATTAGTAAAGTGCAATTTTAAATTTCCCGCGAAATATCCTGCTGAAAACGTCTCGGTATGATGACGTTTGCGCGTGACGTCACGGATTGTAGCGGACATTTTGGGACACCATTGTGGCCAGCTATTAAGTCGTCTGTTTTCATCGCAAAATTCCACAGTATTCTGGACATCTGTGTTGGTGAATCTTTTGCAATTTGTTTAATGAACAATGGAGACAGCAAAAAAGAAAGCTGTAGGTGGGAAGCGGTGTATTAGCGGCCGGCTGCAGCAACACAAACACGTAGCCGGTGTTTCATTGTTTACATTCCCGAAAGATGACAGTCAAGCTTTACCATTGGCCTGTGGAGAACTGGGACAACAGAGACTCTTACCAGGAGGACTTTGAGTTGGATACGCGGTACCGTGAGTACGCAGCTGCGGCTTCCAAACATTTGATCGCTTGCCCGTACGTGCGTGCCGCTATGTGCATGTCTTGTACGTAACTTTGGGGAAATATATGTGCTGTATGAACTTTGCTGAGGTGAACGGTACTTTGGGCTGTGGGATTGAGTGTGTTGTGCGGGTGTTTGAGTTGTATTGGTGGGTTATATGGACGGGAGGGGGGAGGTGTTTGTTATGCGGGATTCATTTGTGGCATATTAAATATAAGCCTGGTTGTGTTGTGGCTAATAGAGTATATATATGTCTTGTGTTTATTTACTGTTTTAGTCATTCCCAGCTGAATATCAGGTCCCACCCGCCTCTCACAGCATCTTCCCTATCTGAATCGCTTCCACTGCCCTCTAGTCCTTCACTCGATCACTTTCCTCATCCACAAATCTTTCATCCTCGCTCAAATTAATGGGGAAATCGTCGCTTTCTCGGTCCGAATCGCTCTCGCTGCTGGTGGCCATGATTGTAAACAATGTGCAGATGTGCGGAGCTCCACAACCTGTAACTTCACGCTACTTCCGGTAGAGGCAATGCTTTTTTATCAGCGACCAAAAGTTGCGAACTTTATCGTCAATGTTCTCTACTAAATCCTTTCAGCAAAAATATGGCAATATCGCGAAATGATCAAGTATATCACATAGAATGGATATGCTATCCCCGTTTAAATAAGAAAATCGCATTTCAGTAGGCCTTTAATCCATTCCATAATTTAATTCCACATACTGATATGCTAAAGGTTTTAAGTGTTGTACGAACATGCAAATGTTTTAAATTAGATTTTCCTCTAAGGTTTAATTGCTCCTCTTGTGTTGAGAAGAATTGTTGTACATTCTTGGGTAGCAGGTTATAGTTTGCTTTGTACATCATTTTAGCTGTTTGCAAATGCACCAAGTCGTTGAATTTCAATAATTGTGATTCAATAAATAAAGGGTTTGTATGTTCTCTACATTCAACATTATGTATTATTATAATTGATCTTTTTTGTAAACCGTTAGTGAATGAAGCGCACATTTATAGTTGTTTCCCCATATTTCTACACAATAACTCAGATATGGTAACACTAGCGAGCGATTTTTTACCTATGTCTAGCTTGTGTGCTATTGTGTGCTTAGCTGTTGTGTAGCTGGGTTGTTGTCTAATTGCGTATCATATTAATAATCAATAACATTTTCAGAACACAATGAACAACGAGCTGCGGAATGAAAATGAAAATAAATTGCAGCTGATCGGTGGTATTAGAATATAATTGTATATGAATAGGGAAGATGCAGTTCAATATAGTTCCACAACAATGAATGGAACTGATGTGCTGTACAGAGAGTTTATAGCTAATGCTAATTTCCAAATCTTGTCCTCTTCTGTTTTTATTTCAGGCATCATCCGATGTTTTCAAAACTTTCAGTGAGCCATGAGTCGACATGTAAGAGAAGCATAACTTGCCTTTTTCTTTGAAGCAAACATGTACGTGAGTGTGTTCCAATACCTTCTCCTTTCTCAGCAGCATTACCATCCTTTTCTTCAGACCCCAAGTGCCTGCACAAGCTGGTGTCGTGGGCTCACCACCACGCAGAGGCATGCAGGTCCTGCCCTGACCTGAAGGAGGTGCTGGAGGACAGGTGCTGGGGCTTTGTCAAGGCCGTGTGGCGTTGTGTTGACGGGCACAGCTACACTCTGGACACACACAGCACCTCGTCTGTCAAGTCTGGCCACATGCTCCAGCGCGGAAGAATCGATGAGCGGCAAGAAAGGAGCTCGGTGGGGATCGCGGTCGACAGCGTGGTTGGACAGAGTCCACTCTCCGTCACGCAGCAGACTTGTGGCTCGGCATTAGCAGACTGGAGCAGCAACACTGAAGGTTGTAATCCTCTTTAGCTCATCTTCTGCTATCAAATATGACAAATACATCAATGAAACAAATGTGATATGATTGTACCTCATGACAATGATAAGGTTTGATTTGTACACCACTTTAAAGTTGTCCTACCCGGCTCATTCTAGAGCACAGGTGTCAAACTCAAGGTCTGGCCCGCAAACACCTGGAAATGATGTGTCAATAAAGTACTTAATATTTTCTCACTAAATGTAATTTATTTTTTTCATTTTGACAGAAAAAATACATGTACTGCTTGATATTGCCTACATTTTAAACTTCAATAGTATCCAATATTGCAACAAATATTACAGTATATTATCATACTTTCCAAACATGTTTTTGTCTGAATAAAAATACTTAACTTTACAGCAAACTAACCATCAATTTAATGAAAATGACCATACATTTTCCCATGTTCTTTACAGCATATTACTGTAAATTGAAAAAAAACTACTACTGTTTTTTGCGTTAAAATTCTGTTGATTGAACTGCCAGTTTTTGACTGTAAAATCTACGGTTGTTGTTTTTAACGCTGTATTACTGTAAATGGAAAGATGGTACATTTGTTTTTACGGTAGAAAAACTGGCAGCTAAGTTGCCAGAATAAAAAAAATAACTTGTACTGTTTTTCCATTAACAATATAATGTTGTAAAAACCTATGTAAATTCAACACAAGAATTCTGGCATCTAAGCTGCCCCCCCCCCGGTAAAATGTTGTAAATGTAAATACAGTTTTTACTGTAAAATCGACAGTCTACTTAAAACAATCTATATAATTAATAATGAAATCCAGAGGCCAATTCATATATTATTCGCTGTTACAAGTGGCCCCTTTGACTGCGATGTGGCCTTCAATAAAAACATGTTTGACACCTGTGTTCTAGGGGCTTTTAAACTGGTATTGCATAGCAATGCCACACTAAAAGTACTCCAAATCTGCATTATTTGCTTTATGGCCAACACGCTCCATTTGGCAGCCTCCTACCAGAGGTCACACCTAATCTATTGTGATTAGTCAAGGGTTGGCATGAAGTTCCTGTCTCTGGGTGTTCACGAGTGTCGCAGAAATGAAAGCATGAATAAGTAAAAAAACACTTCGACATCATGTCAAGTACAACTTTTTAAACATGAACATAAGTCATGTACTGGAATAGACTACAAGACCATCAACAAGGCACTTTTTTGTCAGTTTCAAGCCAGTCTTGTGCAGGTCGACTATGGTCCTATAACGACAGCTATTTGGTCTTCCTCATGGTGGATTGCTGTGCACAGAAAAGTTGCGTCAGCAAATTTTACGCGAGATAGTGTCCCTACAAAATAAAGCTCATACTCCAATGAAATGACACTTGCACTATAAAATACATTAACATTTATATTCACACGCTTTCCTATAATTGTGGATGTGTTTTACATTTGTTGGACTCTAAATATGAAAATATAGAGACGTATTAATGTAGTAATGCTGTACATGCAGTTCTAATGTGGTGAATCATTGAAGTATTAAGTATAAGCACCAAATCAATCTGAATATATTGCCGTCTTCTCTGTCTTTTAGCATAATCACAGGTGTCAAACCTAAGGCTTGGGAGCCAAATGTGGCCACATCATTTTATGTGGCCTGCAAAAAAAGGCTGTAAATAATAGACCTTTCTGACTAAGTGCATTTAGTATTCTTTCAATTTTGACAGAAAAATGTTCTACATCCAATTGCATATATTGTTCACTTTGGGGCGGTATAGCACGGTTGGTAGAGTGGCCGTGCCAACAACTTGAGGGTTCTAGGTTCGATCCCCGCATCTGCCATCCTAGTCACTGTCGTTGTGTCCTTGAACAAGACACTTTACCCACCTGCTCCCAGTGCCACCCACACTGGTTTAAATATAACTTAGATATTGGGTTTCACTATGTAAAGCGCTTTGAGTCACTAGAGAAAAAGCGCTATATAAATATAATTCACTTCACTTCACTTTAATATTATCTAATCCATCAATGCGTTCGTAAAAATCCTAGTAATCAAAAATAGTTTCCTATGCAAATTGTGTAAAGATGCTATTATACATTTATATTCATATATATTCACTGTTACATGCAGCACTTTGAGGGAAGCCATAATTGTGACGTGGCCCTCAATAAAAACAAGTTTGACACACCTAAATGATGACCATATGCATGAGCTAATTAGCATGGTGAATATGGGAGGAGTTCTTCAGCACACAATTGACTGTATGTGTGATTTATGATGAGAAGAATGCATTCAAGTGTGCTCAGCATGCTTTTATAAATCAGAATTTTTTGGCGTACTTGCCTTCTGAGGTTTGTGCTAACGTAATGTTTACTTTGGAAACCACGCAAACTTTTATAAAATGAGGCTGCTAGTCTGTTGGTTCACAATGCTTGCTGGTTAGAGGATCAAATACTTACTTCACTCAATATAGCACAGATTCATTTAACATTTTATGTTATTTATTTGCAGTATTGCATTGTCCATTCTGTTTCTGTTACAATAAAACTACCATACAATTTCTGGACTGCTCTCAGGGGATCAAATACTTATTTTCCCCGCTGTATTTATGAGTACTTATTGCCTGTGTCATTGACCAGGTTGTTTTTGTGTAGCTTATGTGTGACTTTCTCATGGATTGTGTCTCTTTTAGACTCCACAGACCCAAAAGAGACGATCTGTGCCGCTCTGAAACAGCACGAAGACAGGCTGGTTGAAAGTGATCTTTCTGACAGGTGTGTCACTGTTTTCACTATATACACTCACCGTGGACCTGAATGTCTCATATTTTTTGGGCCTTGAATTATTTATTTTAAGGACTCAAGGAACTTTATTGCCACATAAGACACATGAGATGGCACAAAATGTAATACCAGAGGTCCCAGATTTCGCCCAACAAGCGCTACAAGAACAACAGTAACGACATAATATGAATAGAATAGGCTATAGAGTAGGTTATAAATAGCACAGGTTAATATAAATAGAAGAGAATAAATCAAATAGAATAAATTGTCATCCTGTAGTGTGAATAGGATGTTAACACAACCCAAAAAAGCCTGCTTCAGCCCACCTGGTACACGTGTGCAAGTTAAGTGTTGCCCATGCAGGGATGAGGACCTGGGTTCAATTCCCTGCCCTGATTGCGTCAGGGAGGGCATCCGGCGTAGAAAGTAAGCCAAAACCGTTCATGCGATTTGCTGTGGTGAGCCCTGACAGAGGAGATAGAAAAAAGAGAAAATATGATGTTTTAGGGCTGGGCGAAATGGCCTTTTATTAAATATCTCGATATTTTTAGGCCATGTCACGATACACGATATAAAGGACCAGTCAGACAAGCGAGTCAGCTTACCCCACAAGTCGCGCTTCACCAGGCACACACCCAACGTGGCAGCTGCACCACCACGCTGACCAAGTCAGCTGCACCGTGCAGGCTTAATTGGTGATGAGCACCGCTGTTTCACCTTACCACTACATCAGCTGCACTGCACAGGGACCAAGAAAGCGGACCTTCAAAAGAGTACACCTTTGAGTCCATCTGGCAGGTAAGAAAGCACACTTTACCTCCTTGCCTCTCGCACTTCTCACTGAACCACCGCCGGACAGCGGCTGTCCTCGTCAGCAGCCCACCTGCCGCAAGCATGCCACAGGCCAAGAGACCAGAGAGAGAGAGAGTGATGCCAATTTTAAAGGCGTGCCCCAATCAAGATTTCACATTTACACACACAGTGCAATCCAAAGGCAAGGAATGTCCCAAAGGGCACCCTGCCACAAAAAGAAGCATGAAAAATGCAAGGGATAACAAAAGAAAATAGAAAAAAAAAATAAAAGCGTAATAGAAAAATGTTTTTGTTTTGTCTTTGATGTAAAATGTCTTTATAATATATTTTAGTTTGTGGGAAGTTTTCATGATCCTTTTGTCTTCTTCATTACCATTAGTGAACACTGGTTAAACTCATCGATTGTAAACCCAGAGAGGCGTTCCAGGGTTTGTGCAAAAAGACCTCCAAACTTTGCTAAATGGGCATCAACGTGGTGAAATCACTCATGCTTTTAGCTAATCACAAGTTGTACAATAATAGCAGGCAGTGGTTAACGGTGTCAAAAGTCTTTGGCTTGACCGACAAAGCAACTTCTGCTGTATAAAACCAATGAAAATAGAAATAAACACTCACATTCAACAGTCTTGTGAGCCAATTGTAATTTGCTAGAAGGTAACAGTTGAGGTAACCATCTAAGGTCTGTAATATCATCACAGGGTTCAGAGAATTTGGAGAAATCACTCCACGTAACATTGAATGCCCATGACCTTGGATCCCTCAGGCAGAAAACCAACATCAGTGTGTAAAGGATATCACCAAATGGGCTCAGGAACACTTCAGAAAACCACTGTCAGTAACTACAGTGCGTCGCTACATCTGTAAGTGCAAGTTAAAACTCTACTATGCAAAGTGAAATCCATTAATCAACAACACCCAGAAACGCCAACCGGCTTCGCTGATGCAAAGTGTAAAAGTGTTCTGTGGTCTGACAAGTCCACATTTCATATTGTTTTTGGAAACTGTGGATGTCGTGTCCTCCGGAACAAAGAGGAAAAGAACCATCCGGATTGTTTATTTATTTTAAGTGGTATTAAAAAGCCTTAAATTAGAATTGCTGATAACTGCAGAAAACCTGTACATAGCAATCACCATTCCTCCTCCCTTTCCCAAAACATCCTTCCCATCCCTACACGATTAACACTTAACTTGCACACGTGTACCAACTGTGCTGAACTGGGCTCTATTTGCACTACAGGATCTCAATTAGTTGTATTTTTCTATGCATAATGTATTCATATGCATACATATCCTTGCATGGCAGCTCCCGCCATCAGTGTGTGAATGGATGAATGTGGAAATACTGTCAAAGCGCTTTGAGTACCTTGAAGGTAGAAAAGCGCTATACAAGTATAACCCATTTATCATTTATATAACTGTAACTGTACTGTATAACCTACATTACTCTATATCATGTTTTATTTAAATTATGTACATGCTATTGTTCTTGTGGACTCATTGGACTAAAACAAAGACCTCAGGTACTACATTTAGGGCCATCCTGTGTCTCATTTGTGCTGCTATGGCAAAACAGTTAATTAGGTCATTGATTTTTACTGTATGCAGCTCCTTAGTGTAAACATTTTGCAAAAAGTGTAAAAACTGGTAGTATTGTCTTACAGAAAATGGTTCACTAAGATAGGTTAACGTGCGTGTGTCCATCCAGAGTGTTGTCAGAAGAGGAGTTTGAGGATAAAGGAAAGAGCTTGTCAGAAGATGAGTCATTTGAGCCATATTCAGACAAAAGGTTGGTTCAGGTTACTGCTAATGATTGCAGATGGATAATGAGGAAGTAATGGATGCTCTCTTACAGCCCTTGCAGGGCAATCGTCCCCACCGAGCAACGACAAATGTCAAATATCTCAGGAGAGCCTAAAGTCAAAAAGAAACCTGGACCCAAACCTGGCTGGAAGAACCAATTCAAACCTAACGGGTAAATGAAGTTCTGCAAAAAACATCAAAAGTATATTTTAGCAGGTTTGTGTTGTAGTCGTGCACTGTTGTTGTGTCTGCAGGGAGGAGCTACCTAACATCTACAAGTGTCCATGCCAGGGCTGCACCGCGGTCTACAGAGCTCCTGATGGTCTGAAGGTTAGAGCCTCCAATAGTTCTGACTTTCTGTCAATGAATTCTAATATACACACTTCTCAAGAAACAAGAGAGACACATCATCACAATTCAACTCCAAGCCAGTAACAAGAATATGAAGTTGTCTAGTTGGGATTGGGAAGAAATAACTTTCAAGAGTCAGATTGAGCTGCTTCTGTTAGTAACAGCTGAAAGGACAGACCATGTGGAAAGACAACTTAATGAAAACAGAGAAACACACGTGCACATTGTAGTCAACTGTACGTATATTGTAATGCTTCAGTCCAATAACAATAAAAACCTAGTGGTGTATTATTCTGTATGTACTTGCATGTAAAATGTGAGATATATATAAAAATATATATATATATATGTACACGCACACACACAGTATGTGTATATTTATGTTATGTACATTGATGTGTATATATATATATATAGTGGTGTATATATATATACTGTATATGTACAGAATATGTACTGTATGTATATATGTATGCATATATGTGTATATATATATATATACTGTATATATTCAGTATATATACAGTACAGGTTTGGACACACCTTCTCATTCAATGCATTTTCTTTATTTTCATGATTGTCACTGAAGGCATCAAAACTATGAATGAACACATGTGGAGTTATGTACTTAACACAAAAAGGTGAAATAATTAAAAACATGTTTTATATTCTAGTTTCTTCAAAATAGCCACCCTTTGCTCTGACTACTTTTTCGTACACTCTTGGCATTCTCTCGATGAGCTTCAAGAGCTAGTCACCTGAAATGGTTTTCACTTCACAGGTGTGCTTGAAGCTCATTGTTGATAGCTGCAGAAACCCTAAGTAGATATAGGAGAAAACATATCCTTGATTATGGATTGAAGTGAACTGTGTGGGTTGGACATCTTTTTGTGGACATCTCCTGTCTGTCTCCGTGTTGCTAGAAGTCTTGTTTTGTCTTCATGTTGTAAAAGTAGCAGGAACACTAATACTCTCAGACAAACTCTTTTATACTTGACACCTTCCACTAACTGTACTTCATGTTATTAAAGGGGAACTGCACTTTTTTGGGGAATGATGCCTATCATTCACAATCCTTATGTAAAACAAGAACACATTTGTTATTCCTTTTTATGCATTTTAAATTTAATAAATGCGATCAAAAGTCCACTTACAATATTCTGCCTATAAAGCCCTTAAAAAACATCCAAACACCTCCATTAAGGTTTTATATACATTTATGCACATTTATAATAACATTTAGTATTTACATATTTTGATCATTTTAAGCATACGGCAGCACATTAATTTCAAAAACGCATCACCACGTTCACTTTTTCCTTCAATCATAAGACTAACTACGACTCATGCACACTTAGTGAGAGCCAACAAACATTAAACATCACTTACTGTACAAAGTCTGCTCTCACTGGGATGCTAACTGTTAGGATGTTCATATATTCCTGTTTAAATGAAGAATAATCCTCGTAAAGGGTTAAAAAATAGGGGTTGGTGCAAAAAAAAGTGTCTTTCGCATGTCTATCATCATCTCCAGGTCTAAGTTGGCTGTCAAAGTGTACCGACTTCTCAGTTTATCTCTGTCATTTTACTATCAAGGTGGGAGGCATGATTTATAGTCTATAATAAACTTTTACAAGCTCAGAGGCGGGAACGCAGCTCTCCAGCTGATGTCAATACGTACTGTAAGTTGCCTATTTGTGATCAATGTTCCGCTAAAAATAGGTCCTTAACGTTAGCGCTTATAATAACAAAATCGCTAAAACTTGGTTAACATCCAGGTCCAGAAATGTAACTGGAGTATTGTTGGCAGTTTTTGGATGTTTTTTTATTGGGTTTTATGGTCTGTATAAACGTAATAACATCACGGCTCCCTTTGGGTCCATTCTAAGCAGATTTTTATTTACGAGTTGAAATGCATTAAAAAAAATGTGTTCATGTCTCACATAAGGATTCTGAATTATAGGCAAAATTCCAAAAGTGCAGTTTCCCTTTAAAGAGAGTGAATACTTACTTTACATTAAATATTTGCAATATATGACACTAATTTGTACAAGTTTATTTTAAATTTGACATGAAATCAGCTTGTTTAACTTATCATGAAAAAAGCCAAATTAAACAGACTATGTTTGCATTTATTAAAGCTATAAAAGTCTTAAAATACTTTACAGTATACCTATGCGCAGTTTTTCCTTTTGTACGCTGCAGTGTAAAAACTAAGAAGAAAATGACTCTCCCTTGTTTTCATGCTGACTGGTCATCTAGAAACATATCAAGGAGCATCATGACGAGGTGAGAGAGCGACCCTGTCCTCACCCAGGATGCAACAAGGTGTTCACCATCGACCGTTACCTGCAGCGCCATGTCAAGTTGATCCACACAGGTATATTTTATTTAAATGTTTTATTTCATTATATGTTTTATTAACAATACATATATCCATCCATCTAATTTCTACCGCTTGTCCCTAATTAAATAGTTTTTTGTTTACATGACATCTTACACTGTTTTATATACATTACGTATTACATTACATAATACACTATATTTTATTTACATTACACATTACCATAGATTTTTATTTACATTACATATTACACTCGATTTGATTTATATTACATATTAGTTTTTACAGTAGATTTCATTTAACAGAGAGCAATAAAATGCCAAAATTGGGCAACACGCTGGCCACATATAACATTAGCATGTTAACAGTTAGCAAATACCAACCAGGTTATATGACTCTGAGGTGTACACTCGCAAAATTAGTTAAAGATTTTAGTTGGCATGCTTTTGTTTGCGTGTGTCAGGTGCCAGGTTATATAAGGTAATAATTACAGATGTCCGATAATGGCTTTTTTGCCGATATCCGATATTCCGATATTGTCCAACTCTTAATTACCGATTCCGATATCAACCGATACCGATATATACAGTCGTGGAATTAACACATTATTATGCCTAATTTTGTTGTGATGCCCTGCTGGATGCATTAAACAATGTAACAAGGTTTTCCAAAATAAATCAACTCAAGTTATGGAAAAAATGCCAACATGGCACTGCCATATTTATTATTGAAGTCACAAAGTGCATTATTTTTTTTAACATGCCTCAAAACAGCAGCTTGGAATTTGGGACATGCTCTCCCTGAGAGAGCATGAGGAGGTTGAGATGGGCGGGGTTTTTAGGGGGTGGCGGGGGGTGTATATTGTAGCGTCCCGGAAGAGTTAGTGCTGCAAGGGGTTCTGGGTATTTGTTCTGTTGTGTTACGGTGCGGATGTTCTCCCGAAATGTGTTTGTCTATCATTTTGTTTGGTGTGGGTTCACAGTGTGGCGCATATTTGTAACAGTGTTAAAGTTGTTTATACGGCTACCCTCAGTGTGACCTGTATGGCTGTTGACCAAGTATGTCTTGCATTCACTCGTGTGTGTGAAAAGCCATAGATATTATGTGACTGGGCCGGCACGCAAAGGCACTGCCTTTAACCTTTATTGGCGCTCTACTTCTCCCTACGTCCGTGTACACAGCGGCGTTTTAAAAAGTCATAAATTTTACTTTTTGAAACCGATACCGATAATTTTGAAACCGATACCGATAATTTCCGATATTACATTTTAAAGCATTTATCAGCCGATAATATCGGCAGTCCGATATTATCGGACATCTCTAGTAATAATACTGAGGCATACACCTGCTAGGTTAGCAAGTTAATGTTAGCATGTTAGCGTTGTAAGCATGTAATAAACGTTAGCAAAGGGCATTTTGACTTTGGAACGGTTAAGGGGGAATAGCCAGTTAATGTCTAAATGTCCTCCAATAATCACACAAGGTTTTCTTGTATTTTAGTCACCTAATTTACAATAGCTAAACTAGTTAGCAGCTACACAACAGCCAAATACACAATAGCGCACAAGCTCGACATGCAGTATGTGATGAGTGTCTTTAATTGAAAGTCTAAAACAGCACATTTGTCAATATACACAAGTAACAAATAATTATGGTTGCAGAAGCGTATTAAAAACAGTATCCAGTAACAAACGTGTCCGCATCATTCAATGTACTGCATCATCATCATAGAGAGCTATTCACCAACAGGGGATTTCCAGCTCTGGGTCAAGGGGGACCTGTTGTACATTTAACAGTAAGGATTGATGTACATTATCTTTGACTCCTGCCTTATTATTCGCAATGTTCTGTCTGTGCTATTATGTTTATTAATATGCATATAATCACGTTTCATCAAATATATATTAGGAAACTGGATAAAATGCGGCACATTGATAAAGCTTAACCTATTTTTCTGTAACGATCTACAAGGTTAATATAGCTGGCTTCTCTTTCTTCCCCTCCATTTATCTGCTTTCTTTTGTAATTCAAGTTATCATTACATATAGTATTGTTGCATTTGAAGCAATTGTATTGTTGATCATAGAGGTAATTATTAGAGATGTCCGATAATATCGGCCTGCCGTTATTATCGGCGGATATATGCTTTAAAATGTAATATCTGGAATTATCGGTATCGTTTTTTTAAATTAACGGTATCGTTTTGTTTTGTTTTTTAAATTAAATCAACATAAAAAACACAAGATACATTTACAATTAGTGCACCAACCCAAAAAACCTCCCTTCCCTCATTCACACAAAAGGGTTGTTTCTTTCTGTTATTAATATTCTGGTTCCTACATTATATATCAATACAGTCTGCAAGGGATACAGTCTGTAAGCACACATGATTGTGCGTGCTGCTGGTCCACTAATAGTACTAACCTTTAACAGTTAATTTTACTCATTTTCATTAATTACTAGTTTCTATGTAACTGTTTTTTTTATATTGTTTTACTTTCTTTTTTATTCAAGAAAATGTTTTTAATTTCTTTATCTTATTTTATTTTACTAATTTTTAAAAAAAGGACCTTATCTTCACCATACCTGGTTGTCCAAATTAGGCATAATAATGTGTTAATTCCACGACTGTATATATCGGTATCGGTAGATAAGAGTTGGACAATATCGGTATATCGGCAAAAAAGCCATTATCGGACATCCCTAGTAATTATTGTTATTATTCATTATCAATAGTACTATTTCTATTGGTATTTGTATTGCTCCATTTGTAGTGTAATAATGTTCATTGTCATTTCTGTGTTAATATTTACTTCACCAACTGCTTCTTTGCTATCACTTTTGCTATCATATTTGTACATATCCTATTTGCTGATGCAGTTCTGTTGTTATTGTTGTTGTTATCTCTCTGTCTTATCCCCTCTTGTCTCTGCAATTTCCCCGTCTGTCCTCCATTTTTTCTTCTTTCTATCCCTTCCTGCTCCGGTCCGGCTGCGCCAAACATTGAAATAAATCCATTCAATAAAGTCAAATACAAATAAGGCAACAAGAGAAAAGTAAATTAAATCTGCACAGCAGATATGGGCATCTACATCAACTATATGATTTGCCTGAGTGACTGGACAGGACAAACATTTTTATTATTATTATTATTATTATGACAAACACACTACATGGTCGCACTGTCTGTCATTCAACCGCAAGGTATTGACCCCATAAATGGAATTGATGCGGTATCGTCGCTATATTAGTATTATTAGATTTTTCATTTTATTAATACTACATTTAAATAAAACATGACCGGCATCAAGCTAATCAGCTCCTCAATTTAACAGCTAATAATTTAGTTGGCATGCTTTTGTTTGCGTGTGCCAGGTTAATTCAACAATTTTGCCGTCTAAAACAGCACATTTGTCACATACAAAGTCTACAAGGCAGAAGTGTATTAGAAAAAGTATCCAGTAACAAACGTGTCCGCATCATTTAATGTACTGCATCATCATCATAGATAGATGTAGCGTGTATTACAAATCATTTTCAACACAATACATATTGACTAAGCTCACCATTTGAACAAAGGAATGTGTGTTTATTTGTGTTTGTTTCTGTTTATTAGAGGAGAGAAACTACATCTGTGACCAGTGTGGACAAACTTTTAAACAAAGGAAACATCTTTCAGTTCACCAAATGAGACATTCTGGAGCCAAACCACTGCAGTAAGTACTACAGTATATCTGCTGTATGCTCTATAAAACAATACAGGACAAGTACTGTTACCTACTGTACAAGCACATGTTGATTCAGAGTAAGCAAAATGATCATGAAAGACATTTTCTTGTTGTTTTTAGTGATTGATCAATCCCTTTTTTTGTGCTGATTGTTGGTCTAAAATTTCCAGATTTCTTCACAAAACTGTGCCAAAAGCTGACATTTTGAGGATTGTTTTTCAACTAGATGCATCATTTTGTGATTTTAAGAGTTTGTTCTTCAGTCCCTCAAGGAATTCACGATGTCGCAATCGCGCAAATTAATGCAAAATCATTTATTCATCCTCTCAAACTGTGCAGCCTCGCAACTTTGTCCAATGCCCACAACTTCCTTGCACATTTATTCAATTAGCGATATTTTGGCCAATCTAATTTGTCTCTAAGCAGCGCTCACCTCAACTGTCCAATCAAAACGTACGTATGTTTGTTTCTTGTGTAGACAAAGCAGGAACAGGAACATGTAAGAATATGTCAACTCTTATTGATCAAAGGACAATATGTAGCTCAGACTTACTTCCTGTTTCTGTCTACAGCGCTAATGTAGTATTCAAATATTGACTTTGTAGTTCATTCATATATCTATTTCACATGTTTATCCAGGGTTAGACAATTAAGAACATATTTTCATTTGCAATGTTGACCTAGCAAAGAGGCAGCATTTACATTTCAGAGATGTTGAAGTGTGATAATCTCTTATCTTTCATTTACCAACAACAATGAGTGCTATAGATTGCTCTCAACAGTTCACAAATGCTCTTTAAAATGTGAACTACACTTTTTATTTTTTTTATTTTGCCTATTCACAAGAATACCTTTTTTTTTTGTATTTTAATTTGAAAACAATTGTCTCGTTCTAGGTGGCTAGCAATACAGATAATGGGAGCAATCAATTCTACCTCTAAATCACTTTAAAATGCATCAAAAACCGCCAACACTTCAGTTACGTTCCGTAAACCTGTATAATAAGAGGGAACACTGAGGAACTGTTTTTCTAGCATAGTAAGCTAGCTACGGCCAGTCTAGTACCCGCACTCTTTTACTATGAAGCCACGTTGATGTAACACGTGGCTTGGCATTGTCTTGCTGAAATAAGCAGGGGCGTCCATGGTAACGTTGCTTGGATGGCAACATATGTTGCTCCAAAACCTGTATGTACCTTTCAGCATCAATGGCGCCTTCACAGATGTGTAAGTTACCCATGTCTTGGGCACTAATACACCCCCATACCATTACAGATGCTGGCTTTTCAACTTTGCGCCTATAACAATCCGGATGGTTCTTTTCCTCTTTGGTCCGGAGGACACGACGTCCACAGTTTCCAAAAACAATTTGAAATGTGGACTCGTCAGACCACAGAACACTTTTCCACTTTGTATCAGTCCATCTTAGATGAGCTCAGGCCCAGCGAAGCCGACGGCGTTTCTGGGTGTTGTTGATAAACGGTTTTTGCCTTGCATAGGAGACTTTCAACTTGCACTTACAGATGTAGCGACCAACAGTAGTTACTGACAGTGGGTTTCTGAAGTGTTCCATGTGGTGATATCCTTTACACACTGATGTTGCTTGTTGATGCAGTACAGCCTGAGGGATGGAAGGTCACGGGCTTAGCTGCTTACGTGCAGTGATTTCTCCAGATTCTCGGAACCCTTTGATGATATTACGGACCGTAGATGGTGAAATCCCTAAATTCCTTGCAATAGCTGGTTGAGAAAGGTTTTTCTTGAACTGTTCAACAATTTGCTCACGCATTTGTTGACAAAGTGGTGACCCTCGCCCCATCCTTGTTTGTGAATGACTGAGCATTTCATGGAATCTACTTTTATACCCAATCATGGCACCCACCTGTTCCCAATTTGCCTGTTCACCTGTGGGATGTTCCAAATAAGTGTTTGATGAGCATTCCTCAACTTTATCAGTATTTATTGCCACCTTTCCCAACTTCTTTGTCACGTGTTGCTGGCATCAAATTCTAAAGTTAATGATTATTTGCAAAAAAAATTTTTTTTATCAGTTTGAACATCAAATATGTTGTCTTTGTAGCATATTCAACTGAATATGGGTTGAAAATGATTTGCAAATCATTGTATTCCGTTTATATTTACATCTAACACAATTTCCCAACTCATATGGAAACGGGGTTTGTACTTCTCTTTCAGGATCTCGCAGGTTCTTTTTTTGAAGTGCATGATTACGACCATTCTGAGTATACTGCATTTTGCCATACTTATCCACTTAAGACTTCTGTGAGTGTAAGAACAGGAGTGAACTAACTGAGACAAGGACCATGATGTGTAGTTATTACTGTTGAAAGTGTCGTGACCTGTTCCCCACAGGTCCTGTTTGTCTTCCTTGTGCTTTCCCTGTGTTTGAAGTTCCATTTCTGTTTTTGTGGAGCGCTGATTATTTTCACCCGCCTCTGATTGGTGATCAAGAGGCTTACCTGCTCCTGATCACTAATCAGCTTTAAATGTGAGTGTCACCCTGCATTCCTTGCAGGGCCATTGTCCTGTCACGTTGCCTGTTGGCTCCATGCGACCACGTGTGTTTCATGCCCATTTGCACGGCTAGTTTGCTGAGCTTGTTTTGAGCCTTATGGAAATATTAGAAGACTTTGGTTTACCTGCACGCTGCTTTCTGACATCCTTTTTGCATCCTGGGAAACACCACCATCGCACACATGCAACAAAAAGGACACATTCAGTAATTCCAAACATCTCGCATGTCCCCCAAAGCAGTACGCAAGTACCTGAAAGTACAGTACGTTTTTCAAGACATTTTTCTTTCCAGGTGCGAAGTCTGCGGCTTCCAATGTCGGCAGCGAGCGTCGCTGAAGTATCACATGACCAAACACAAGGCGGAGGCCGACCTGGAGTTCGCCTGCTTGATGTGCAGCAAACGCTTCGAGAAGGCCCACAATCTCAACGTGCACATGTCCATGGTCCACCCGCTCACTCAGAGCAAAGCACATCAAGAAGGAGGTCCGCCGCAGCCGCACCCGCACCCGTTCTCCGACCTGCACGCCGTCACATGCCCCGAGGAGGCGGGGCCACAGGAGCAGGACAGATGACAGCAGCGAGAACGTCTCCTGAGCTTCAACACTCATAAGTGTGTCCATTGGTGCACTTAAGTACTTGCAGTTACTCTTTTCAGCGCATAAAACACTGTCAGTACTCAATATGCTAAATGTGCAGTGATGGACACTTCACCCTCAATGCCTGCCATCTTGGCTCTGTGGCTGGACTGGAGTGGTTGCAAATCACATTAAAAAGGAGAGAAGAAGAAAATGTGTCATTGGATTGGAAGTACGCTGTTACATTTCTCACACTCAGGAACTGAGTACACTTATTGAAGTGTACTGACAGTCTTGAGGGGAGATGGCCTGCATTCTGAAACAATTTCATGTTGCAAACACTTTTCCTGCACTACCTTCAAGAAGGAATGCAACAAATCATGTGCTGTAAAACAGCCAGAATGTTCACAGATATGAAATTGTTCATACATTCCTTAAAATGCGAATACTTGTAATTGTTCAGGAGTGTTCTGTTTGTGATTCAATTTTAAAATATCAGTTATATAATATTCAAATATCTTTGTCTGAGTGCCGAGGTTACCAAGTGAATACGACAACTGGAAAGAATACTTTTGGAATTAATGTCACAGTTGTACTTTAAAAAAAGACTTTGTTACAGTTTACTTTAATACATAAATGTATTACTTGTCTCATATTGTCTTCTGTTGCCTGAAATACATGAACATGTTTGTACAAATATACATTTTAAAAACCTGCGCTTCAAATGTGTGGTCCTAGTATAACAATAAGAAGCTAAGAAATATATACAGTATGTGTGTGTGTATCCATCCATCTATTTTCTACTGCTTGTCTCGTTCGGGGTCGCGGGGGGTGCTGGAGCTTATCTCAGCTACAATTGGGCGGAAGGCGGGGTACACACTGGACAAGTCGCCACATCATCACAGGGCCAACACAGATAGACAGACAACATTCACACACTAGGGCCAATTTAATGTTGCCAATCAACCTATCCCCAGGTGCATGTCTTTGGAGGTGGGAGGAAGCCGGAGTACCCGGAGGGAACCCACACAGTCACGGGGAGAACATGCAAACTCCACATACATATATATATATATATATATATATATATATATATATATATATATATATATATATATATATATATATATATATATATATATATATATATATATATATATATATATATATATATATATATATATATATATATATATATATATATACATACACTACTGGCCAAAAGTTTGGACACACCTTCTCATATAATGCGTTTTCTTTATTTTCATGACTATTTACATTGTAGATTGTCACTGAAGGCAACAAAACTATGAATGAACACGTGGAGTTATGTACTTAACAAAAAAGGTGAAATAACTGAAAACATGTTTGTACTCTAGTTTCTTCAAAATAGCCACCCTTTGCTCTGATTACTGCTTTGTACACTCTTGGCATTCTCTCGATGAGCTTCAAGCACACCTGTGAAGTGAAAACTATTTCAGTTGACTACCTCTTGAAGCTCATCGAGAGAATGCCAAGAGTGTGCGAAAAAGTTATCAGAGCAAAGGGTCGCAAATTGATATCCGACCATTTTCTATAGATGTTAATTTGTGTCTTTATTACAAAAACAGTTTTTTGACACTGAATATTTTGCATTTGAATTTTGTGAACAGCATTTTTTTACTTTAATTATGCTGACAATTTAATTGGAAAAAAATCAGTGTTAAAAAATTCAGTGTGGAAAAATTTGCTGCTTCAAAATGCAAGACGCCAATACAGGAAATTAAGACAGAAGCAATCAATTGTCTCGGAACCAGCCAATGAGGTGTCAAGTTTGAAGTCACGTGACACAGATCTTGCAAAACAGCATAAAAAAGGCAGTTAACTGGGCTTGAAAATATCCAGTGGGCCGCATTGAAATGTTAATTATGTTGTATTATTCCAAGGTATGCTCACTTGGGTTATCTTTGTCTGATATTTACATTTATTTGATGATCTTATACATTAAAATTGGAAAACTATGCAAAAAACGAAGGATTTGAGTTGGGGGAAAATACTTTATTTTATCATGCACTATATATTAGAGCTGTCAAAGTTAACGCGTCAACTCTTGACACCTCATTGGCTGGTTCTGAGACAGGATCGATTGCTTCTGTCTTAATTTACCAGAAGCAGCAAATTTTTCGACACTGAATTTATTTTCATTGAAATTGTCAGCATAATTAGATGTAAAAAAATTCAGTTCACAAAATTCAAACGCAAAACATTTAGTTAGATAAATTCAGTGTCAGAAAAAAAGCTTCCGTAATAAAGACAAAAATTAACTTCCATAATTTTCCTTCAGGTCAAGAACAGAATTTATGGTTCCAGGTCCTGAAGCAGCAAAGCAGCCCCAGACCATCATGCTACCAGCTACCAGCTCCTAGTTTGACTGTCAGTATGATGATCTTTTTCTCAAATGCTGTGATACATTTACGTGTAATGTAATGAAAGACACACCTTCCAAAAAATTATACTTTTCAGTCCATAGAATATTCGCCCAAAAGTCTTGGGAATCATTCAGATCATTTTTTAAAAAGTAAGACAAGCCTTTTGAGTTCTTTTTGGGATGCCATTTTTGCCCAGTCTCTTCCTTGTGGTTGAGTCATGAACACTGACCTTAACTGAGGCAAGGGAGGCCTGCAGTTCTTAAGATGTTGTCCTGGGTTCCTTTGTGACCTCCTGGATGAGTCGTCTCTGAGCTCTTGGGGTCATTTTTGTAGGCTGGCCACATCTCGGAAGGTTACTGTGCCATGTTTTCTCCATTTGTGGATAATGGCTCTCACCATGGTTTGCTGGAGTCCTAAATCTTTAGAAATGGCTTTGTAACCCTTTCCAGACTGATAATTATTTTATTTCTCGTCTGTTCTTGAATTTCTCTGGATCGTGGCATTTTGTTGCAGCTTTTTGAGATATTTTGGCCGACTGAAGTTTGTCGGACAGGTTCTATTTAAGTGATTTCTTGATTGAACAGGTCTGGAGGTAACTAGGTTTGGCTGTGGTCAGTGTAATTGAACTCTGATTTCCAAAAATGTAATTAGCCACGGTTAATTCATGATTTAACAATGAGGGCAGTTACTTTTTCACATAGGGCCAGGTAAGTTCGGTTAGCTTTTTTCCCTAAAAGGCCTACTGAAACCCACTACTACCGACCACGCAGTCTGATAGTTTACATATCAATGATGAAATCTTAACATTGCAACACATGCCAATACGGCCGGGTTAGATTAGTAAAGTGCAATTTTAAATTTCCCGTGAAATATTCTGCTGAAAACGTCTCGTCTCGGTATGATGACGTTTGCGCGTGACGTCACGGATTGTGCGGACATATTGGGACACCATTGTGGCCAGCTATTAAGTCGTCTGTTTTCATCGCAAAATTCCACAGTATTCTGGACATCTGTGTTGGTGAATCTTTTGCAATTTGTTTAATGAACAATGAAGACAGCAAAGAAGAAAGCTGTAGGTGGGATCAGTGTATTAGCGGCTGGCTGCAGCAACACAACCAGGAGGACTTTGAGTTGGATAGCAGACGTGCTACTGAGAGTACGCAGCTTTGGCTTCCAAACATTTGATCGCTTGCCCGTACGTGCGTGCCGCTATGTGCATGCCACGTACGTAACTTTGGGGAAATATATGTGCCGTATGAACTTTGCGGAGGTGAACGGTACTTTGGGCTGTGGGATTGAGTGTGTTGTGCGGGTGTTTGATTTGTATTGGCGGGTTATATGGACGGGAGGGGGGAGGTGTTTGTTATGCGGATTAATTTGTGGCATATTAAATATAAGCCTGGTTGTGTTGTGGCTAATAGAGTATATATATGTCTTGTGTTTATTTACTGTTGTAGTCATTCCCAGCTGAATATCAGGTCCCACCCGCCTCTCACAGCATCTTCCCTATCTGAATCGCTTCCACTGCCCTCTAGTCCTTCCCTCTCATTTTCCTCATCCACAAATCTTTCATCCTCGCTCAAATTAATGGGGTAATCGTCGCTTTCTCGGTCCGAATCGCTCTCGCTGCTGGCCATGATTGTAAACAATGTGCAGATGTGAGGCGCTCCACAACCTGTGACGTCACGCTACTTCCGGTACAGGCAAGGCTTTTTTATCAGCGACCAAAAGTTGCGAAATTTATCGTCGATGTTCTCTACTAAATCCTTTCAGCAAAAATATGGCAATATCGCGAAATGATCAAGTATGACACAAAGAATGGATCTGCTATCCCCGTTTAAATAAGAAAATTTCATTTCAGTAGGCCTTTAAAACATTTAAGCATCAATTAAAAACTTAATTTCGTGTGTACTTTGGTTATCTTTGTCTAACATTTAAATTTGTTTGATGGTCTTAATCATTTAAGTGGGGAATATATTATAAAAGCAAATACTTTTTCACGGTTCTCTTACTATTATTTAACAAAATAGAACATTTAAAACAAAAAGGTGGAAAGTTGAACAAGTTCTAATGGACAAAGTTGGAAAAGTGAAAGTCATAAATCATCAACACACAACTTCCTTCCTTAAAATATCTTCAACTTTGCACCTCAGCAACACTCTGTCAACTGTCACTTCTGTTGTGTTAATATTGTTTTGTTGTGGCTTAAAGTGATTGTTTTATGTTGTTGTGTTGTGTCTTCATATTGTGGTGTTTCTACCGTACTTGTTAGTCACAAGTATCCCAGAATGTTCCCTAAAATAGCAACAGTGTGTAATTTTCAGAAGCTTATATGTTATCATTAAAGTTCATTTTAAATCCCAGCAACAATTGTAATATTTACATTCAACTCTTCTTACTTCATTTCTTCAATGAATTCATAGAAATAAAGCTACACCGTACACCAGCTAGCTTTTAGCAATAACATTGCTATGAAAAGTAATGTATTTGTCACAATAACATAAATATTAATAAAACACTCAATAATGTCAGTTTTTCAATGATTTGACATCAATCTATGTTCTTTCTTCAATTCAAAGTACATTTGTGTTAATAATAAGGAACACGTTTATCATAAACAATGTGTAACATCACACATTTTAAACATTATTAGTATTTTACAAAAAAAAAATCACTTTTATTGGAAATGTAGAAAAAAAAATTCAGCTGTTTAGGATTTATGAAGAATATGTGATCTTCTCAGAGGAACTCCATCTCAGTAATGAGCGTGTGAGCGTTCAGGTGAGCAAACAGAGCTGCTGCCACCTCTGGATCAACGCTCACGCACTGAGTCTGCAGCTGCAAACACAGCAGCAGAGACATGAGAAATGACAGGAAGTAGAAGTGTCATCTACTTTCTGTCACTTCTCTCAGGTAATTACTGCTCACCTGTGTCAGCAGCCTGCAGGATGAAGAAGCCGGCGTGTGAGGGATGGCCGATAGCAGGAAGCGTTTGCTGCGGCTCAGAATCTGACGACAAAGTCGGAAAAAGACGTTAGTACCACACTTCCTGTCTTATGATGATGACATCATGAAGATCAGACACCTGACTTTCAGGTGGGTCACTGATGGCGAATCCATCAAGGAAGATCTGCTGCAGGCCAATGTAACAACACACTGCTGCGCTGAGGAAGTCTGGACGACGCACAACTTTGTGATGCAACTCAGCGCTCTGCTCAAGCAACACACTGAACACACAACAACTCTGGATTAAAAAAAAAACACTGAACACACAACACACTGAACGCACAACAATGCAAACATCCTTGCTGCCATCAGAAGGAAGAAAACAACGCAAGTCTTTTTTTTACTTTCTCTTTGTGTGATTAAGTTCTGTCAAATGTGTGTATTTGTGTACTTACACTTCTTTTAAGTACATACTTTGTACACTTTTGTATTGTACCTGCTGTTATTACCAAAATGAAATATGGTAAATACATTTTCCCCTTAAAATTCCACACACATCTCGAAATAACATTAAAAATATATTTTTTAATTAAATGAAAGTTAAGTAGCGTGAATGCACAATTATGAATCATTAATATATACAGTGTATAATGTTTATACACACTATATAAAGTTAAAGTTAAAGTCGCAACGATAGTCACACACACATTAGGTGTGGTGAAATTATCTTCTGCATTTGACCCATCCCTATGTTCACCCCCTGGAAAACACCACTGCCACTTAGAGCAGCAGTGGTGGCCGCGCTCGGGAATAATTTTGGTGATTTAACCCCCAATTCCAACCCTTGATGCTGAGTGCCAAGCAGGGAGGTAATGGGTCCCATTTGTATAGTCTTTGGTATGACTCAGCCATGGTTTGAACTCACGACCTTCTAGTCTCAGGGCGGACACTCTAACCACAAGGCCACTGAGCAGGTTGTATATATATTATATATACGTATATACAATGTATATATAAAGTGTACAACATGAAAGGAATACATAATGTACTAATACAGTACTTAAGAGTACACACCTGTAGAAAGCCCACGGCATTAGTTGATCACATCGGTCTGACGTCACCATGTTAACACTCTGATAAACTCCCTTTTCTGCAGCTGTGGAAATTCAAGCACATGGATTTTAAATTAACAATCTAACATTGTGTTTTCCGTATTTTTCGGAGTATAAGTCGCTCCGGAGTATAAGTCACACCGGCCGAAAATGCATAATAAAGAAGGGAAAAAACATATATAAGTCGCATTTTTTGGGGAAATTTATTTGATAAAACCCAACACCAAGAATAGACATTTAAAAGGCAATTTAAAATAAATAAAGAATAGTGAACAACAGGCTGAATAAGTGTACGTTATATGACGCATAAATAACCAACTGAGAACGTGCCTTGTATATTATGGTAAGAGTCATTCAAATAACTATAACATATAGAACATGCTATACGTTTACCAAACAATCTGTCACTCCTAATCGCTAAATCCCATGAAATCTTATACGTCTAGTCTCTTACGTGAATGAGCTAAATTATATTATTTGATATTTTACAGTAATGTGTTAATAATTTCACACATAAGTCGCTCCTGAGTATAAGTCGCATCCCCGGCCAAACTATGAAAAAAACTGCGACTTATAGTCCGAAAAATACGGTTATTCAATAAGCACATTTTCTGTTTTATTTGAAACATATTTTTTTAAATCATTAACATCTAATATAGTGTTTTATTTAATAAAGATACAACTTTAAATAATTATTTACATCCAATATAGTGTTTCATGTAACAATAATCCGATTTGTATTATTATTAACATCTAATACAGTGTTTTATTACAATAAACAGATTTCAAATTATTATTAACATGTCC